>NW_017191372.1:0-10811 GCF_001704415.2 Capra hircus
CCAAGCGAGTTGCTCGGCCTCTCGAGATTCATCCCTCGTCGATGCTGGGCCTAAAACTTGTGTGGAGTCTGTGCCAGAACCTGAGGATTGCTCTCCATTGCTGACATGGATCTTAGGGTACTTTCTGGAGTCTCTCCAGGGGACCAGTCATCTCTCTCGAGTGGTGGCATGCACGTGCGCTTTCCTCCGAGCTGTAACAGCAGTGTGGCGCTTACCTTCGCGTGGATCAAGGGATCTGTGGCTTTCCCTCGAGGCTTTCCCACGAGGCTTTCCCACGAGGCTTTCCCACAGGGTCCCACGTGCCACCGTGTTGTGAGTCGTTCCTCGGTTTGAAAGTCGAGGCAGTGCAGGGAAAACAGGTTTCCCTGGAATGGAGTGAGACATCTGGGGAACTCTGGGAATGTGGCAGGACCCTGGAGTTCCTCTCGCCTTTCCTGTGGAGAACGCCTCCACTTGAGATGTGACGGGAATGCCGGGAATTTTTTCCCGAGACGCAGGGAAAGGATCCCTCCTCTCAAGCTAGCAGGCGAAACGGGGCTCCTCTGGATGTGGGCGGGACTCTCGTGCTCCTCTCGAGTGGAGACGGTATGTCGGGAGAACTTCTTGAGTTGCAGCAAGGGTGTGAAGGACACTTTGGAAGTTCCAGATGTTAGATGTGATTAGCCTCGAGATGCCTCAGCGGAAATGGGCCTCATCTCGCCTGGAGGGGAGAACCTCCTGGATTTTCTCAAGTTGCTGCAGGTGCTCTCCCACTTACGACTGGGACCTCAGGGACCCACTCTGGTGGCCTCAGGAAAGGCCAGTGCCCATGCGAGTCTCGGGGGCCTCTCGGGATTACTCTCCCTTCGATGCTTGGCCTAAGACCTTGTGTGGATCAGTGTCGGAACCTGAGGATTCCTATCCAGTGCTGACATGGATCTTGGGGTACTTCTGGAATCTCCCCAGGGGAGTCAGTCCTCGTCTCGAGTGGGGGCATGCACGTGCTATTCCCTCCGAGCTGAAGCAGCAGTGTCACTCTTCCCTTCGCGTATATCAAGGATGTGTGGCTTTCCTCGAGGCTTTCCCACAACGCTTTCCCACGAGGCTCCCCCACAGGGCTGTCCACGTGCCACCGTGTTGTGAGTAGATCCTTGGCTTGAAATTCGAATCAGTGCAGGGAAAACAGGTTTTCCCTGGAATGGACTGAGAAATCAGGGGGACTCTGGAAATGGGCCTGATCCTGGAGTTTCCCTCGTCTTTCCTGTGGAGAGCGCCTCCTCTTGAGATGCGACGGAACGCCGGGAATTCTTTCCCGACCACGCAGGAAAGGATCCCTCCTCTCGAGCTAGCAGGGGAAACGGGGCCACTCTGGAATTAGGCGGGACTCTCGTGTTAGTCATGAGTGGAGACCGGTATGTCGGGGAACTTCTTGAGTTGCAGCAAGGGTGTGAAGGACCCTTTGGAAGTTCCAGAGGTCGGGTGTGATTAGCCCCGAGATACCTCAGCGGAAAATGGGACTCAGCTGGCCTGGAGGGGAGAACCTCCTGGATTTTCCCGAGTTGGCGGCAGGTGCTCTCGACTTAGGACGGGACCTTCAGGGACCGCGCTCTGGTGGCCACAGGAAAGGCCAGTCCCCATGCGAGTTGCACTGGGGCCTCTCGGGATTGCTCTCCCGTCGATGCTGGGGCCTAAGACCTTGTGTGGATTCGGTGCCGGAACCTGAGGATTCCTCTCCAGTGCTGACATGGATCTTGGGGTACTTCTGGAGTCCCACCAGGGGTTTCAGTACTCGTCTCCAGTGGGGCCATGACGTGCGCTTTCCTCCCGAGTTGAAGCAGCAGTGTCATGCTTCCCTTCGCGTGGATCAAGGGACCGGTGGCCTTCCCTCGAGGCTTTCCAAACGAGGCTTTCCCACAGGGCTGTCCCACGTGCTACTGTGTGGTGTGAGTCGTTCCTCGGCGTGAAAGTCGAAGCAGTGCAGGGAATACAGGTTTCCCTGGAATGGACTGAGACATCTGGGGACTCTGGATGGTGGCACGACCCTGGAGTTCCTCTCACCTTTCCTGTGGAGAGCGCCTCCTCTTGAGATGCGACGGGAACGCCGGAATTCTTTCCCGACCACGCAGGAAATGGATCCCTACTCTCGAGCTAGGAGGCGGAAACGGGGCTCCTCTGGATGTGGGCGGGACTCTCCTGCTTCCTCTCGTGTGGAGACGGGTATGTCTGGGAACTACTTGAGTTGAGCAAGGGTGTGAAGGACCCTTTGGAAGTTCCAGAGGTTAGGTGTGATTTGCCTGGAGACGCCCCAGCGGAAATGGGCCTCTTCTCGCCTGGAGGGGAGAACCTCCTGGATTTTCTCGAGTTGCGGCGGGTGCTCTCGACTTACGACGGTGACCACAGGGACCCTCTCTGGAGGCCTCAGGAAAGGCCAGTCCCATTTGAGTTGCTCGGGTGGCTCTCGGATTCCTCTCCCGTCGATGCCGGGGCCTAAGATATTGTGTGGAGTCGGTGCCGGAACCTGAGGATTTCACTCCTGTGCTGCAATGGATCTTGGGGTACTTTCTGGAGTCTCCCCCAGGGGAGTCAGTCCTCGTCTCGAGTGGGGGCATGCACGTGCGCTTTCATCCGGAGCTGTAGCAGCAGTGTCACGCTTACATTTGCTTGGATCAAGGGGTCTGTGGCTTTCCCTCGAGGCTTTTTTCCACGAGGCTTTCCCACGAGGCTTTCCACGAGCTTTCCCACGAGGCTTTCCCACAGGGCTTTCCCACGTGCCACCGTGGTGTGAGTCGATTCGTGGCTTGAAAGTCGAGGCAGTGCAGGGAAAACAGTTTTCCCTGGAATGGACTGAGACATCTGGGGGACTCAGGGAATGATGGCACGACCCTGCAGTTCCTCGTCGCCTTTCCTGTGGAGAGCGCCTCCTCTTGAGATGCGACGGGAACGCCAGGAATTCTTTCCCAACCACGCAGGGAAAAGATCCTCCTCTCGAACTAGGAGGCGGAAGCGGGGCTCCTCTTGATGTGACGGGACTCTCGTGCTTCCTTTCGAGTGGAGACGGGTATGTCGGGGAACTTCTTGAGTTGCAGCAAGGCTGTGAAGGACCCTTTGGAAGTTCCAGAGTTTAGGTGTGATTAGCCTCGAGACGCCTCAGCGGAAATGGGCCTCATCTCGCCTGGAGTGGAGAACCTCCTGGATTTTCTGGAGTTTGCGGCAGGTGCTCTCGACTTACGACGGGGACCTCAGGACCCCTCTGGTGGACTCAGGAAAGGCAGTCCCCATGTGAGTTGCTCGGGGCCTCTCGGGATTCCTATCCGTCGATGCCGGGCCTAAGTCCTTGTGTGGTGTCGGAGCCAGACCTGAGGATTCCTCTCCAGTGCTGACATGGATCTTGGGGTATTTCTGGAGTCTGCCCAGGGGAGTCAGTCCTCGTCTCGAGAGGGGGCATTCACGTGCGCTTTCCTCCCGAGCTGTAGCAGCACTGTCACACTTCCCTTCGCGTGGATCAAGGGATCTGTGGCTTTCCCTCGAGGCTTTCCCTCGAGGCTTTCCCACGAGGCTTTCCCACGAGGCTTTCCCACAGGGCTGTCCCACGTGCCACCGTGGTGTGAGTCGATCCGTGGCTTGAAAGTCGAGGCAGTGCAGGGAAAACAGTTTTCCCTGGAATGGACTGAGACATCTGGGGGACTCAGGGAATGATGGCACGACCCTGCAGTTCCTCTCGCCTTTCCTGTGGAGAGCGCCTCCTCTTGAGAGGCGACGGGAACGCCAGGAATTCTTTCCCAACCACGCAGGGAAAAGATCCCTCCTCTCGAACTAGGAGGCGGAAGCGGGGCTCCTCTTGATGTGAGCGGGACTCTCGTGCTTCCTTTCGAGTGGAGACGGGTATGTCGGGGAACTTCTTGAGTTGCAGCAAGGGTGTGAAGGACCCTTTAGAAATTCCAGATTTTAGATGTGATTAGCCTCGGTACGCCTCAGCGGAAATGGGCCTCATCTCACCTGGAGGGGAGAACTTCCTGGATTTTTCTCGAGTTTCGGCAGGTTATCTCGTCTTACGACGGGGACCTCAGGGACCCGCTCTGGGTGGCCTCAGGAAAGGCCAGTTCCCATGCGGTTTGCTGGGGGGCATCTCGGGATTCCTCTCCCGTCGATGCCGGGGCCTAAGATCTTGTGTGGAGTCTGTGCCAAAACCTGAGGATTCCTCTCCATTGCCGACATGTATCTTGGGGCACTTCTGGAGTCTCCCCAGGGGAGTCAGTCCTCGTCTCGAGTGGGAGCATGCACGTGCGCTTTCCTCCGAGCTGTAGCAGCAGTGTTGAGCTTCCCTTCGCGAGAATCAAGGGATCTGTGGCTTTCCCTCGAGGCTTTCCACGACGCTTTCCCACGACGCTTTCCCACCAGGTTTTCCCACGAGGCTTTCCCACAGTGGTGTCCCACGTGCCACCGTGGTGTCAGTCGATCCTCGGTTTGAAAGTCGAGGCAGTGCCGAGGAAACAGGCTTCCCTGGAATGCACTGAGACATCTGGGGGACTCTAGGAATGGTGGCACGACCCTGGAGTTCCTCTCGCCTTTCCTGTGAAGAGCCCCCCCTCTTGAGATGCGACGGACGCCGGGAATTCTTTCCCGACGACGCAGGGAAAGGATCCCACTCCTCGAGCTAGGAGACAGAAACGGGGCTCATCTGGATGTGGCCGGGACTCTCGTGCTTCCTCTTGAGTGGAGACGGGTATGTCCGGGAACTTCTTGAGTTGCAACAAGGCTGTGAAGGACCCTTTGGAAGTTCCAGAGGTTAGGTGTGATTAGCCTCGAGTCGCCTCAGCGGAAATGGGCCCCATCTCGCCTGGAGGGGACAACCTTCTGGGTTTTCTCGACTTGCGGCAGGTGCTCTCGACTTACGACGGGGACCACAGGGACCACCTCTGGAGGCCTCAGGAAAGGCCAGTCCCCATGCGCATGCTCGGGAGCCTTTCGGGATTTCTCTCCCATCGATGCAGGGTCCTAAAGACCTTGTTTGGAGTCGGTGCCGGAACCTGAGTATTCCTCTCCAGTACTGACATGGATCTTGGGGTACTTCTGGAGTCTCCCCAGGGGAGTCAGTCCACGTCCCGAGTGGGGGCATGCACGTGCGCTTTCCTCCCGAGCTGTAGACGCAGTGTCACGCTTCCCTTCGCGTGGATCAAGGGATCTGTGGCTTTCCCTCGAGGCTTTCCCACGAGGCTTTCCCACGAGGCTTTCCCACAGGGCTGTCCCACGTGCCACCGTGGTGTAAGTCGATCCTCGGCTTGAAAGTCGAGGCAGTGCAGGGAAAACAGGTTTCCCTGGAATGGACTGAGACATCTGGGGGACTCTGGGAATGGTGGCATGACCCTGGAGTTCCTGTCGCCTTTCCTGTGGAGAGCGCCTCCTCTTGAGATGCGACGGGAACGCCGGGAATTCTTTCCCGACCACGCAGGGAAAGATCCCTCCTCTCGAGCTATGAGGCGGAAACGGGGCTCCTCTGGATGTGCGCAGGTCTATCGTGCTTCCTCTCGAGTGGACACGGGTATGTCGGGGAACTTCTTGAGGTGCAGCAAGGGTGTGAAGGACCCTTTCGAAGTTCCAGAAGTTAGGTTTGATTAGCCTCGAGACGCCTCAGCGGAAATGGGCCTCATCTCGCCTGGAGGGGAGAACCTCCTGGATTTTCTCGAGTTGGGGCTGGTGCTCTGAACTTACGAAGGGGACCTCAGGGACCCGCTCTGGTGGCCTCAGGGAAGGCCAGTCCCCATGCGAGTTGCTCGGGGCCTCTCGGGATTCCTCTCCCTTCGATGCCGGGATTAAGCCCTTGTGTGGAGTCGCTGCCGGAACCTGAGGATTCCTCTCCAGTGCTGACATGGATCTTGGGGTACTTCTGGAGTCTCCCCAGGGGAGTCAGACCTCGTCTCGAGTGGGGGCATGCACGTTCGATTTCCTCCCGAGCTGTAGCAGCAGTGTCGCGCTTAGCCTTCGGGTGGATCACGGGATACGTGGCTTTCCCTTGAGGCATTCCCACGGAGGCTTTCCCACGAGGCTTTCCCGGCTTTCCCACAGGGCTGTCCCACGTGCCACCGTGGTGTGAGTCAATCCTCAGCTTGAAAGTCGAGGCAGTGCAGGGAAACAGTTTTCCCTGGAATGGCCTGAGACATCTGTTGGACTCTGGGAATGGTAGCAAGACCCTGGAGTTCCTCTTGCCTTTCCTGTGGTTGCGCCTCCTCTTGAGATGCGAGTGGAACGCCGGGAATTCTTTCCGGATACACGCAGGGAAAGGATCCTTCCTCTCGAGCTATGAGGCGGAAACGGGCTCCTCTGGATGTGGGCAAGGACTCTCGTGCTTCCTCTCGAGTGGAGAGGGGTATTTCGGGGAACTTCTTGAGTTGCAGTTAGGGTTTGAAGGCACCTTGTTAGTTCCAGACGCTTGTTGATTAGCCTCGAGACGCCTCGTCGGATATGGGCCACATCTCGCCTGGAGGGGAGAACCTCCTGGATTTTCTCGAGTTGCAGCAGGATCTCTCGACTTACGACTTGGACCTCAGAGACCCGCTCTGGTGGCCTCATGAAAGGCCAGTCTCCCATGCAAGTTCCTCGGGGGCTTCTCGGGATTTCTCTCCCGTCGATGCGGGGCCTAAGATATTGTGTGGAGTCGGTGGCCGGAACCTGAGGATTTCACTCCTGTGCTGCAATGGATCTTGGGGTACTTCTGGAGTCTCCCCAGGGGAGTCAGTCCTCGTCTCGAGTGGGGGCATGCACGTGCGCTTTCATCCGGAGCTGTAGCAGCAGTGTCACGCTTACATTTGCTTGGATCAAGGGTCTGTGGCTTTCCCTCGAGGCTTTCCCTCGAGGCTTTCCCACGAGGCTTTCCCACGAGGCTTTCCCACAGGGCTGTCCCACGTGCCACCGTGGTGTGAGTCGATTCGTGGCTTGAAAGTCGAGGCAGTGCAGGGAAACAGGTTTTCCCTGGAATGGACTGAGACATCTGGGGACTCAGGGAATGATGGCACGACCCTGCAGTTCCTCTCGCCTTTCCTGTGGAGAGCGCCTCCTCTTGAGATGCGACGGGAACGCCAGGATTCTTTCCCAACACGCAGGGAAAAGATCCCTCCTCTCGAACTAGGAGGCGGAAGCGGGGCTCCTCTTGATGTGAGCGGGACTCTCGTGCTTCCTTCGAGTGGAGACGGGTATGTCGGGAACTTCTTGAGTTGCAGCAAGGGTGTGAAGGACCCTTTAGAAATTCAGATATTAGATGTGATTAGCCTCGGTACGCCTCAGCGGAAATGGGCCTCATCTCGCCTGGAGGGGACAACCTCCTGGATTTTCTCGAGTTGGGCAGGTTATCTCGTCTTACGACGGGGACCTCAGGGACCCGCTCTGGTGGCCTCAGGAAAGGCCAGTTCCCATGCGAGTTGCTCGGGGCCTCTCGGATTTCCTCTCCCTTCGATGCGGGGCCTAAGATCTTGTGTGGAGTCATGCCGGAACCTGAGGATTCCTCTCCAATGCCGACATGGATCTTCGGGACTTCTGGTGTATCCCCAGGGGCGTCAGACCTCGGCTCGAGTGGGGCATGCACGTGCGCTTTCCTCCCGAGCTTTGCAGCAGTGTCACACTTCCCTTCGCATGGATCAAGGATTTGTGGTTATCACTCGAGGCTTTCCCACGAGGCTTTCCAACGAGGCTTTCCACAGGGCTGTCCCACGTGCCACCGTGCTGTGAGTCGATCCTCGGCTTGACAGTCGAGGCAGTGCAGGAAAAAGGTTTTCCTAGAATGGATTGAGACATCTGGGGGACTCTGGGAATGTTGGCACGACCCTGGAGTTCCTCTCGCCTTCCTGTGGAGAGCGCCTCCTCTTGAGATGCGAGGAGAATGCCGGGAATTCTTTCTGACCGCGCAGTGAAAGGATCCCTCCTCTCGAGCCATGAGGTGGAAACGAGGCTCCTCTGTATATGGTGGGACTCTCATGCTTCCTCTCGAGTGGAGACGGTATGTCGGGGAACTTCTTGAGTTGCAGCAAGGGTGTGAAGGACCCTTTGGAAGTTCCATAGGTTAGGTGTGATTAGCCTCGAGACGCCTCAGCGGAAATGGACCTCATCTCGCCTGGAAGGGAGAACCTCCTGTATTTTTCGGAGTTGCGGCAGGTGCTCTTGACTTATGACGGGGACATCAGGGAACCCGCTCTGGTGGCCTCAGGAAAGGCAGGTCCCCATACGAGTTGCTCGGGGGCCTCTCGGGGATTCCTCTCCCCTGATGCCGGGGCCTAAGACCTTGTGTGGAGTCCGGTGCTGGAACGTGAGGATTCCTCTCCAGGGCTGACATGGATCTTCGGGTACTTATGGAGGTCTCCCCCAGGGGGAGTCAGTCCTCGTCTCAAGTGTGGGCATGCAGGTGCGCTTTCCTCCCGAGCTGTAGCAGCAGTGTCACGCTTCCCTTCACTTGGATTAAGGGATCTGTGGCTTTCCTTCGAGGCTTTCCCACGAGACTTTCCCACGAGGCTTTCCCACAGGGCTGTCCCACGTGCCACCGTCGTGTGAGTCGATCCTCAGCTTGAAAGTCGAGGCAGTGCAGGGAAAACAGGTTTCCCTGAAATGGCCTGAGACATCTGGGGGACTCTGGGAAATGGTGGAACGACCCTGCAGTTCCTCACGCCTTTCCTGTGTAAAGCGTCCTCTCTTGAGATGCGACGGGAACGCGGCGAATTCTTTCCAGACAACGCACGGAAAGGATCCACCTCTGGAGCTAAGAGGCAGAAATGGGGCTCCTCTGGATGTGGGCGGGACTCTCGTGCTTCCTCTCGAGTGGAGACGGGTATGTCGGGGGAACTTCTTGAGTTGCAGCAAGGGTGTGAAGGACCCTTTGGAAGTTCCAGAGGTTAGGTGTGATTAGCCTCCAAGACGCCTCAGCGGAAATGGGCCTCATCTTGCCTGGAGGGGAGAACCTCCTGGATTTTTCTCGAGTTACGGAGGGCTCTCGACTTATGACGGGGACCTCAGGGACCCGCTCTGGTGGACTCAGGAAAGGCCAGTCCACATGCGCCGTTGCTCAGGGGCCCTCTCGGGATTCCTATCCCGTCGATGCCGGGGCCTACGAACTTGTGTGGATTTGGTTCCGGAACTTGAGGATTCCTCTCCAGTGCTGACATGGATCTTGGGGTACTTCTGGAGTCTCCCCAGGGGCGTCAGTCCTCGTCTCGAGTGGGGGCATGCACGTTCGCTTTCCTCCGAGCTGTAGCAGGAGGGTCACGCTTCCCTTCTCGTGGATCAAGGGATCTGTCGCTTTCGCTCGAGGCTTTCCCACGAGGCTTTCCAAGGAGGCTTTCCCACAGGCTGTCCCACGTGCCACCGTGGTGTGAGTCGATCCATCGGCTTGAAAGTCGAGGCAGTGAAGGGAAATCAGGTTTCCCTGGAATGGATGGAGATATCTGGGGGACTCTAGGAATGGTGGCACGACCCTGGAGTTCCTCTCGCCTTTCCTGTGGAGAGCGCCTCCTCTTGAGATGCGACGGACGCCGGGAATTCTTTCCCAACGACGCAGGGAAAGGATCCCTCCTCTCGATCTAGGAGGCGGAATCAGGGCTCCTCTGGATGTGGGCGCGACTCTCGTGCTTCCTCTCGAGTGGAGACGGATATGTCGGGGAAATTCTTGAGTTGCAGTAAGGGTGTGGAGGACCCTTTGGAAGTTCCAGAGTTTAGGTGTGATTAGCTTCGAGACCCCCTCAGCGGAAATGGGGCCTCATCTCGCCTGGAGGGGGAGAACCTCCTGGATTTTCTCGAATTGCAGAAGGTGCTCTCGACTTACGACGGGACCTCAGGGACCGCTCTGGTTTCCTCAGGAAAGGCCAGTCCCCATGCGAGTTGCTCTGGGCCTCTCGGGATTCCTCTCCCCTCATTGCCGAGGCCTAAGATCTTGTGTGGAGCCGGTGCCGGAACCTGAGGTTTCCTCTCCAGTGCTGACATGGATCTTGGGGTACTTCTGGAGTCTCCCCAGGGGAGTCAGTCCTCGTCTCGAGTGGGGCATGCACGTGCGCTTTCCTTCCGAGCTGTAGCAGCAGTGTCGCGGTTCCCTTCGCGTGGATCAAGGGATCTGTGGCTTTTCCCTCGAGGCTTTCCCTCGAGGCTTTCAGACGAGGCTTTTCCACGAGGCTTTCCCCACAGGGATGTCCCACGTGCCGCCGTGGGTGAATCGATCCTCGGCTTGAACGTCGAGGCAGTGCAGGGAAAACAGGTTTCCCTGGAATGGACTGAGATATCTGGGGGACTCTGGGAATGGTGGCACGACCCAGGAGTTCCTCTGGCCTTTCCTGTGGAGAGCGCCTCCTCTTGAGCTGCGACTGGAAAGCCAGGAATTCTTCCCCGACCACGCAGGGAATGGATCCCTCCTCTCGAGTTAGGAGGCGGAAACGGGACTCCTCTGGATGTGGCGGGACTCTCTTGCTTCCTCTTGAGGGGAGACGGGTATGTCGGGGAACTCTAAGTTGCAGCAAGGGTTTGAGGGACCCTTTGGAAGTTCCAGAGGTTAGGTGTGATTAGCCTCGAGACGCCTCAGCGGAAATGGGCCTCATCTCGCCTGGAGGGATAACCTCCTGGATTTTCTCGAGTTGGACAGGTGCTCTCGACTTACGATGGGGACCTCAGGGACCCGCTCTGGTGGCCTCAGGAAAGGCAGCAGTCCCATACGAGTTGCTCGGGGCCTTCGGGGATTCCTCTCCCCTGATGCCGGGGCCTAAGACCTTGGTGTGTGAGTCGGTGCTGGAACGTGAGGATTCCTCTCCAGGGCTGACATGGGATCCTTCGGGTACTTATGGAGTCTCCCAGGGGAGTCAGTCTCGTCT
>NW_017191373.1:0-10810 GCF_001704415.2 Capra hircus
TCTCGAGCCCAGGAATTCTTTCCCGACACACAGTGAAAGGATCCTCGTATAGGAAGAAAAGGGGCTCCTCTGGATGTGGGCGGCTCTCGTGCTTCCTCTCGAGTGGAGACGGGTATGTCGGGGAACTTCTTGAGTTGCAGCAAGGGTGTGAAAGACCCTTTGGAAGTTCCAGAGGTTAGGTGTGATTAGCCTCGAGACGCCTCAGCGGAAATGGGCCTCATCTCGCCTGGAGGGGAGAACCTCCTGGATTTTCTCGAGTTGCGGCAGGTGCTCTCGACTTACGATGGGGACCTCAGGACCGCTCTGGTGGCCTCAGGAAAGGCCAGTCCCCATGCAGTTGCTCGGGGGCCTCTCGGGATTCCTCTCCCGTCGAAGCCGGGGCCTAAGTCGTTGTGTGGAGTCGGTGCCGGAACCTGAGGATTCCTCTCCAGTGCTGACATGGATCTTGGGGTACTTCTGGAGTCTCCCCAGGGGAGTCAGTACTCGTCTCGAGTGGGGGCATGCACGTGCGCTTTCCTCCCGAGCTCTAGCAGCAGTGATACGCTTCCCTTCACGTGGATCAAGGGATCAGTGCCTTTCCCTAGAGGCTTTCCCACGAGCCTTTCCACGAGGCTTTCCCACGGGCCTTTCCCACAGTGCTGTCCCACGTGCCACCGTGGTGTGAGTCGATCCTCGGCTTGAAAGTCGAGGCATTGAAGGGAAAACAGGTTTCCCTGGAATGGACAGAGACATCTGGCTGACTCTGGGAATGGTGGCACGAACCTGGATTTCCTCTCGCCTTTCCTGTGGAGAGCGCCTCATCTTGAGATGCGACGGAACGCCGGGAATTCTTTCCCAGCCACGCAGCGAAAGCATCCCACCTCTCGAGCTTTGAGGCGGAAACGGGGCTCATCTGGATGTGGGCAGGACTCTTGTGCTTCCTCTCGAGTGGAGACGGGTATGTCGGGGAACTTCTGGGGTTGCAGCGAGGGTGTGAAGGATGCTTTGGAAGTTACAGATGTTAGGTGTGATTAGCCCAAGACGCCTTAGCGGAAATGGGCCTCATCTCGCCTGGAGGGGAGAACCTCCTGGATTTTCTCCAGAGTCAGGTGCTCACAACTTACGACCGGACCTCAGGGACCTGCTCTGGTGACCTCAGGAAAGACCAGTCCCCATGCGAATTGCTCGGGGGCCTCTCAGGATTCCTCTCCCGTCGATGCCAGGGCCTAAGACATTGTGTGGAGATGGTGCCGGAACCTCAGGATTCCTCTCCAGTGCTGACAAGGATCTTGAGGGACTTCTGGAGTCTCCCCAGGGAAGTCAGTCCTCGTCTCCAGTGGTGGCATGCACGTGCGCTTTCCTCCCGAGCTGTAGCAGCAGTGTCACGCTTCCCTTGGCGTGGATCAAGGGATCTGTGTCTTTCCCTCGAGGCTTTCCGACGAGGCTTTCCCACAGGGCTGACCCACGTTCCATGGTGTAGTGAGTGGATCCTCGGCGTGAAAGTAGAGGCAGTGCAGGGAAAGCAAGTTCCTCTGGAATGGACTGACATCTGGGGTCCCTTGGAATTGTGGCACGACACTGGGGTTTCTCTCGCTTTTCCTGTTGAGAGCGCCTCCTCTTGAGTTGCGACGGGAAAGCCGGGAATTCTTTCCAGACGAAGCTGGAAAAGAATCCGTCATCTAGAGCTACGAGGTGGAAGCCAGGCTCCTCTGGATGTGGGCGGGACTCTCGTGCTTCCTCTCGAGTGGAGACGGGTATGTCGGGGAACTTCTTGAGTTGCAGCAAGTGTGGGAAGGACCCTTTGGAAGTTCCAGAGGTTAGGTGTGTTTAGCCTCAAGACGCCTTAGCGGAAATGGGCCTCATCTCGCCTGAAGAGGAGAACCTCCTGGATTTTCTCGAGTTGTGGCAGGTGCTATCGAGTTACGACAGGGACCTCAGGGACCCGCTCTGGTTGCCTCAAGAAAGGCCAGTCGCCATGCGAGTTGCTAGGGGTCCTCTCAGGATTCCTCTCCCGTCGATGCCAGGGCCTAAGACCTTTATTGGAGATGGTGCCAGAACCTGAGGATTCCTCTCCAGTGCTGACATGGATCTTGGGGTACTTCTGGAGTCTCCCCAGGGGAGTGAGTCCTTGTCTCGAGTGGGGGCATGCACGTGCGTTTTCCTCCCGAGATGTAGCAGCAGTGTCACGCTTCCCTTCGCGTGGATCAACTGATCTGTGGCTTTCCCTCGAGGCTTTCCCAAGAGGATTTCCCACGAGGCTTTCCGACAGGGCTATCCCACGTGCCACCGTGGTGTGAGTCGATCCTCGCCGTGAAATTCGACTCAGTGCAGGAAAAACAGTTTCCTCTGGAATGGACTGAGACATCTGGGCGACTCTGTGAATGGTGGCATGACCCTGGAGTTCCTCTCGCCTTTCCTGTGGAGAGCGCTTCCCCTAGAAATGCGAGCGGAATGGCGGGTATTATTTCCTGACCAAGCAGGGAAAGGATCCCTCATGTCGAGCTTCGATACCAAAACGGCGTCTCCTCTGGATGTGGGCGGGACCCTCGTGCTTCCTCTCGAGTGGAGACGGGTATGACGGGGAACTTCTTGAGTTGCAGCGAGGGTGTGAAGAACGCTTTGGAAGTTCCAGATGTTAGGTGTGATTAGCCCCAAAACGCCTCAGCGGAAATGGGCCTCATCTCGCCTGGAGGGGAGAACCTCCTGGATTTTCTCCAGAGTCAGGTGCTCACAACTTACGACCGGGACCTCAGGGACCTGCTCTGGTGACCTCAGGAAAGACCAGTCCCCATGCGAATTGCTCGGGGGCCTCTCAGGATTCCTCTCCTGTCGATGCCAGGGCCTAAGACATTGTGTGGAGATGGTGCCGGAAACTCAGGATTCCTCTCCAGTGCTGACAAGGATCTTGAGGGACTTCTGGAGTCTCCCCAGGGAAGTCAGTCCTCGTCTCCAGTGGTGGCATGCACGTGCGCTTTCCTCCCGAGCTGTAGCAGCAGTGTCACGCTTCCCTTGGCGTGGATCAAGGGATCTGTGGCTTTCCCTCGAGGATTTCCCACGAGGTTTTCCCACGAGGCTTTCCCACAGGGCTGTCCCACGTGCCACCGTGGTGTGAGTCGATCCTCGGCTTGAAAGTCGAGGCAGTGCAGGGAAAACAGGTTTCCCTGGAATGGACTGAGATATCTGGGGGACTCTGGGAATGGTGGCACGACCCTGGAGTTCCTGTCGCCTTTCCTGTGGAGAGCGCCTCCTCTGGAGATGCGACGGGAACCCCAGGAATTCTTTCCCGACACACAGTGAAAGGATACCTCGTCTCGAGCTATGAGGGAGAAAAGGGGCTCCTCTGGATGTGGGCGGGTCTCTCGTGCTTCCTCTCGAGTGGAGACGGGTATGTCGGGGAACTTCTTGAGTTGCAGCAAGGGTGTGAAAGACCCTTTGGAAGTTCCAGAGGTTAGGTGTGATTAGCTTCGAGACGCCTCAGCGGAAATGGGCTTCATCTCACCTGGAGGGGAGAATATCCTGGATTTTATCGAGTTTCGGCAGGTGCTCTCGACTTACGACGGGGACCTCAGTGATCCGCTCTGGTGGCCTCAGGAAAGGCCAGTCCCCATGCAAGTTGCTTGGGGGCCTCTCGGGATTCCTCTCCCGTCGAAGCCGGGGCCTAAGTCGTTGTGTGGAGTCGGTGCCGGAACCTGAGGATTCCTCTCCAGTGCTGACATGGATCTTGGGGTACTTCTGGAGTCTCCCCAGGGGAGTCAGTACTCGTCTCGAGTGGGGGCATGCACGTGCGCTTTCCTCCCGAGCTCTAGCAGCAGTGATACGCTTCCCTTCGCGTGGATCAAGGGATCAGTGCCTTTCCCTAGAGTCTTTCCCACGAGCCTTTCCCACGAGGCTTTCCCACGGGCCTTTCCCACAGTGCTGTCCCACGTGCCACCGTGGTGTGAGTCGATCCTCGGCTTGAAAGTCGAGGCATTGAAGGGAAAACAGGTTTCCCTGGAATGGACAGAGACATCTGGCTGACTCTGGGAATGGTGGCACGAACCTGGATTTCCTCTCGCCTTTCCTGTGGAGAGCGCCTCCTCTTGAGATGCGACGGGAACGCCGGGAATTCTTTCCCAGCCATGCAGCGAAAGCATCCCACCTCTCGAGCTATGAGGCGGAAACGGGGCTCATCTGGATGTGGGGAGGACTCCTGTGCTTCCTCTCGAGTGGAGACGGGTATGTCGGGGAACTTCTGGGGTTGCAGCGAGGGTGTGAAGGACGCTTTGGAAGTTACAGATGTTAGGTGTGATTAGCCCCAAGACGCCTCAGCGGAAATGGACCTTATCTCGCCTGGAGGGGAGAACCTCCTGGATTTTCTCCAGAGTCAGGTGCTCACAACTTATGACCGGGACCTCAGGGACCTGCTCTGGTGACCTCAGGAAAGACCAGTCCCCATGCGAATTGCTCGGTGGCCTCTCAGGATTCCTCTCCCGTCGATGCCAGGGCCTAAGACATTGTGTGGAGATGGTGCCGGAACCTCAGGATTCCTCTCCAGTGCTGACAAGGATCTTGAGGGACTTCTGGAGTCTCCCCAGGGAAGTCAGTCCTCGTCTCCAGTGGTGGCATGCACGTGCGCTTTCCTCCCGAGCTGTAGCAGCAGTGTCACGCTTCCCTTGGCGTGGATCAAGGGATCTGTGTCTTTCCCTCGAGGCTTTCCGACGAGGCTTTCCCACAGGGCTGACCCACGTTCCATGGTGTAGTGAGTGGATCCTCGGCGTGAAAGTAGAGGCAATGCAGGGAAAGCAAGTTCCTCTGGAATGGACTGACATCTGGGGTCCCTTGGAATTGTGGCACGACACTGGGGTTTCTCTCGCTTTTCCTGTTGAGAGAGCCTCCTCTTGAGTTGCGACGGGAAAGCCGGGAATGCTTTCCAGACGAAGCTGGAAAAGAATCCGTCATCTAGAGCTACGAGGTGGAAGCCAGGCTCCTCTGGATGTGGGCGGGACTCTCGTGCTTCCTCTCGAGTGGAGACGGGTATGTCGGGGAACTTCTTGAGTTGCAGCAAGTGTGGGAAGGACCCTTTGGAAGTTCCAGAGGTTAGGTGTGTTTAGCCTCAAGACGCCTTAGCGGAAATGGGCCTCATCTCGCCTGAAGAGGAGAACCTCCTGGATTTTCTCGAGTTGTGGCAGGTGCTATCGAGTTACGACAGGGACCTCAGGGACCCGCTCTGGTTGCCTCAAGAAAGGCCAGTCGCCATGCGAGTTGCTAGGGGTCCTCTCAGGATTCCTCTCCCGTCGATGCCAGGGCCTAAGACCTTTATTGGAGATGGTGCCAGAACCTGAGGATTCCTCTCCAGTGCTGACATGCATCTAGGGGTACTTCTGGAGTCTGCCCTGGGGAGTCAGTCCTCGGCTCGAGTGGGGTCATGCACGTGCGCTTTCCTTCCGAGAGGTAGCAGCAGTGTAACGCTTCCATTCGCATGGATCAAAGGATCTGTGGCTTTCCCTCGAGGCTTTCCCACGAGGCTTTCCAACAGGGGTGTCCCACGTGCCACCGTAGTGTGAGTCAATCCTCCGCGTGAATGTCGAGGCAGTGCAGGGAAAACAGGTTTCCCTGTAATGGACTGAGACATCTGGGGGACTCTTGGAATGTTGGCACGACCCTGGAGTTCCTCTCGCCTTTCCTGTGAGAGCGCCTCCTCTTGAGATGCGGCGGGAACGGCGGGAATCCTTTCCCGATGAAGCAGGGAAAGGATCCCTCATTTCGAACTACGAGGCGGAAATGGGGCTCCTCTGGATGTGGGCGGGACCCCCGTGCTTCCTCTCGAGTGAAGACGGGTTTGTCGGGGAACTTCTTGAGTTGCAGCAAGGGTGTGAAGGACCCTTTGGAAGTTCCACAGGTTAGGTGTGATTAGCCTCGAGACACCTCAGCGGAAATGGGCCTCATCTCGCCTGGAGGGGAGAACCTCCTGGATTTTACCGAGTTGTGGTAGGTGCTCTCGAGTTACGACGGGGACCTCAGGGACTCGCTCTGGTGGCCTCAGGAAAGGCCAGTCCCCATGCGAGTTACCATGGGGCCTATAGGGATTCCTCTCCCATCGATGCCGGTGCCTAAGACCTTGTGTGGAGTCGGGGCCAGACCCTGAGGATGCCTCTCCAGTGCTGACATGAATCTTTCCATACTTCTGGAGTCTCACCAGGGGAGTCAGTCCTCATCTCGTGTGGGGGCATGCACCTGCGATTTCCTCACAAGCTGTAGCAGCAGTGTCACGCTTGCCGACATGTGGTTCAAGGGATCAGTCGCTTTGCATCGAGGCTTTCCCACGAGGCTTTCGAACAGGGCTGTCCCACATGTCACGGTGGTGTGAGTCTATCCTCGGCGTGAACGTCGAGGCAGTGAAGGGAAAGCAGGTTCTTCTGGAATGGACGGAGACATCTGGGGGACTCTTGGAATGCTGGCAAGGCCCTGGAGTTCCTCTCGCCTTTCCTGTGGAGAGTGCCTCCTCTTGAGATGCGACGGGAAGCCCGGGAATTCTTTCCCGACGATGAAGGGAAAGGATCCCTCTTCTCGAGCTACGAGGCGGAAACGGGGCTCCGCTGGATGTGGGTGGGACCCTCGTCCTTCCTCTCGAGTGGAGATGGGTATGTCGGAGAACTTCTTGACTTGCAGCAAGGGTGTGAAGGACCCTTTCGAAGTTCCAGAGGTTAGTTGTGATTAGCCTCGAGACGCCTCAGCGGAAATGGGCCTCATCTCGCCTGGAGGGGAGAACCTCCTGGATTTTCTCGAGTTGCAGCTTCCTCTCGAAGTAGGCCCATGTCCCCTTGGGGAGGGTGTCATGCCTCTTTTCTCCTCACTGCCAAAGGGTGGAGCCAAGCTCGCTCTGTCAGAGGTACAAAAACAGCAATTGAATGGATTTTCAAGCTCTTGCTAGGCTGCACCCTTTCAGGGCCCACTTTACTGAAACAGGTGCTCTGTGGCCCTGGTTGGGTATGCAGGTTCACAAACAGGGTGAGATCCTGTCCAAGCCAAGAATTTTCCTGAAAGACCTAGGCTCACTAGAGCTCTCCTCCGGAGCAAAGGGGATAGAGGAGATGTATGGAGGAGTCTTTGCCTTTCCCTGTGAGTGTGGGGCTACTCCCTACGGCCCCAGGCTCAGAGATAACTGCCTCTAAGAAAGGAATGGCAAGAAGCGCTATTCTTGGAGGTTGGGACAGGGAGTTCGCAGCATGTGGGGAAAGAAAGACTTCTTCGGGGAAGAAGAGGCAACCACCGGGGGTGTGTTTGCAAGCCTCTATTTGGAAGGAACAGGTTTGCTTATACAACTCAAGACCTCCAGATCTGCTCAGAGGACTGAAGTTCCAGAGACAGGGCCATGTATCTTCCCTTCCCTTTGAGATCCTTGCAAAGACATTCCTAGCAGATCGTGGGAGTGCCCATGAAGAAGCAAGCAGCGGGAGTGTGCTTGACATCACTGGCTGCCTACCTGGGCTCAGCTCCTCAAGGGGCCTTTCTCTCCTGGTAGGCCCTATGTCCCCTTTGGGAGAGGGTGGTGCCCTCTTCCCTCCACACTGCCAAAGGGTGGAGGTGGAGCAAACTCGTTCTCTCTGAGGTAAAAAAAAAAGACAAATTGGATGGATTTTTAAGCTCTTGCTATGCTGCACCCCTCCAGGACCCACTCGAGCAAAACAGGTGCCCTGTGGCCCCTAGGTCGGGTATGCAGGTTCACACACCGGGTGTGATCCCGTCAAAGCCAAGAATTTTCCTGACAGACCTAGGCTCACTAAAGCTCTCCTCCAGAGGAAAGGGGACAGAAAAGACGTGTGTGTGGAGGTGGCTCTGCCTTTCCAGGTCCCAATCTCAGGGATAACTGCCCCTAAGAAAGGAACTGCTGCTGCTGCTGCTGTTAAGTTGCTTCAGTCGTGTTCAACTCTGTGCGACGCCATAGACGGTAGCCCACTAGGCTCCCCCGTCCCTGGGATTCTCCAGGCAAGAACAGTAAGTGGGTTGCCATTGCCTTCTCCAATGCATGAAAGTGAAAATGAAAGTGCAGTCGCTCAGTCGTGTCCGACCCTCAGCGACCCCACGGACTGCAGCCTACCAGGCTTCTCCGTCCATAGGATTTTCTGAAAGGAACTGCAAGAAGCGCTTTTCCAGGAGGCTGGGAAAGGGAGTTCGCAGGATGTGGGGAAAGAGAGCCTCCTTCGGGGAAGAATAGGCGGCCACTTGTTTTGTGTTGCAAACCTCTATTTGGAAGGAACAGGTTAGCTTATACAAAGGGAGACCTCCAGATCTTGCTCAGAGGACCGAAGTTGCCAGAGGCAGGTCGGTGTATTTTCCCTTCACTTTGCGATCCTTGCAAAGACATTCCTTGCTGATAGATGATTCAGCAAGGGCCTTTGAGACTGTTGTTTTCTTTCCTAGGTTCAAAGATTCCTTCAGTTCCTAATATAGATATCCTAGAAATTATGTGACATCCGTGAAATCTGATATGTCCTGGTCAAATGCTGTCAGTTATAATCTCCAGTTATCATATTAAAGCATTTCAAGTCGCAGCAGTGACCAGATTACATTGTCAATTTTCTATTTAATCAGGTTTTAAACCAGTGTCCTCTATGGTTTCACACTGATGCTTTGCAGAAATATGCTACTTCAAGATATATGGAATATACTTTTTTTAAGCTTACTGATAATTTGTTTGTTTGTTTGTTTGTCTTCTGGTAAGCTGGTACCAGATGGAATTTAGTCTCCTCTCTAGGTTAAGAGCACAAAGTTTTCTTAGAATGCAATTTTTGATAACAGACTATGAGTTTCTTTACCTTTCATTGATTTATAATTGTTTTCATCATCTGTTTTTTTACTTCGGTAAAGTAAATAAGCCTTATTTAAGATTTTGGTACATGTAGGATGGACTAAGCTTTCCCCACTCTTGCAAGTTCCCTTAACCCTTCAGATTCTTCTCGTGGACCAAGATCTCACTTTCCTCAGAGGGACAATCCAAGCTTTTTATTAGTTGATCTGCCCCTGACATCAGAGTCAATTTGAGCATGAGTTGGCCTAATAATTTAAGGCATGAAACTATGACTACATAAAGAAAAGGTGACTTTATGATTCAGGGATGGCCATGATATGCCTTGCACTTCAGAGAAAATGGGTTAAAATGAATTTTTTTTTTCTTCAAAACTGCACAGCCAGTTCTTTCAGCATATGCAATTGAAAACACCTAGTCATTAGGTCAGTTTTCATTCCAATCCCAAAGAAAGGCAATGACAAAGAATATTCAAGCTGCTGCACAATTGCACTCATCTCACACACTAGTAAAGTAATGCTCAAAATTCTCCAAGTTCACATGAACTGTGAACTTCCAAATGTTCAAGAGGGATTTAAAAAAATGCAGAGAAACCAGAGATCAAACTGCCAACATCCACTGGATCATTGAAAAAGCAAGAGAGTTCCAGAAAAAAAGACATCTATTTCTGCTTTATTGACTATGCCAAAGCCTTTGACTGTGTGGATCACAATAAACTGGGAAAAATTCTGAAAGAGATGGGAATACCAGACCACCTGACCTGTCTCTTGAGAAACCTGTATGCAGGTCAGGAAGAAACAGTTCGAACTGGACATGGAACAACAGACTGGTTCTAAATAGGAAAAGGAATATGTCAAGGCTGTATATTGTCACCCTGCTTATTTAACTTATACGCAGAGTACATCATGAGAAACACTGGGCTGGAGGAAGCACACGCTGGAATCCAGATTGCTGGGAGAAATATCAAGAATCTCAGATATGCAGACGACACCACCCTTATGGCAGAAAGTGTATAAGAACTAAAGAGTCTCCTGATGAAAGTGAAAGAGGAGAGTGAAAAAGTTAGCTTAAAGCTCAGCATTCAGAAAACTAAAATCATTGCATCCAGTCTCATCACTTCATGGCAAATAGATGGGAAAACATTGGAAACAGCAGCAGACTATTTTGGGGGGCTTGGAAATCACTGCAGGTGATGGCTGCCTCCATGAACTTAAAACATATTTATGACTTGGAAGAAAAGTGATGACCAAACTAGACAGCATATTAAAAAGCCGAGACGTTGCTTTGCCAACAAAGATCCATCCAGTCAAGGCTATGGTTTTTCCATATGTCATGGATGGATATGAAAGATGTACTATAAAGAAAGTGACAGCTGAAAATTGGATGCTTTTGAACTGTGGTGTTGGAGAAGATGCTTGTAGGTCGCTTAGACTACAAGGAGACGCAACCACTCCATCCTAAAGGAAATCAGGTCTGAATATACATTGGAAGGACTAATACTGAACCTGAAACTCCAATACTTTGGCCATTTGATGTGAAGAGCTGACTCACTTGGAAGTTGCTTTGATTTGCCTGTGAGTGTGGGAGCCCTCCCTGGGCAAAGGGCCTCAGGGGTCATTGCCACTGAATCACGACCTCCAAGCAAGCGCATTCCAGCTGTGTGACATTCAGGAAGCAGGAGACTGGGAAAACTATCTTCCTTAGAGGAAGGAAAGTCATCCACAGAGAGTGTGTTTTCAGGCCTCTCTTTGCAGCAAGTGTTTTTGCTTCTCAGACATCAGAGCTGCAGGCTTGCTCTGAGGGCCTCAATTGCAGAGTCAGGGCTGTGTGTCTCACTGCACTTTCCAAGCATTGCAGACACATTCCTAGGTTGGAGCAGTGCTTCCCATGAGAAAGAAGCCTCGGGAGTGTGTCTGAGCGGGCTGAGTGCCATGCTAGGGTCACCTAGTCGAGGGCACCTTGCACATCCAATGGGCCCCCAGGCGAGTAGCTATGGACCGGCCCTTCGGTTGAGATATCCCAAAGCAGGGAACAAAGCTAGCTCTG
>NW_017191374.1:0-10810 GCF_001704415.2 Capra hircus
TCGAGGCTAATCACACCTAACCTCTGGAACTTCCAAAGGGTCCTTCACACCCTTGCTGCAACTCAAGAAGTTCCCCGACATACCCGTCTCCACTCGAGAGGAAGCACGAGAGTCCCGCCCACATTCAGAGGAGAACCGTTACTGCCTCCTAGCTCAAGAGGAGGGATCCTTTCCCTGCGAGGTCGGGAAAGAATTCCCCGCCCCGTCGCATCTCAAGAGGAGGCTCTCTCCAAAGGAAAGGCGAGAGGAACTCCAGGGTCGTGCCACCATTCCCAGAGTCCCCCAGATGTCTCAGTCCATTCCAGGGAAACCTGTTTTCCCTGCAGTGCCTCGACTTTCAAGCCGAGGATCGACTCACACCACGGTGGCACGTGGGACAGCCCTGTGGGAAAGCCTCGTGGGAAAGCCACAGATCCCTTGATCCATGCGAAGGGAAGCGTGACACTGCTGCTACAGCTCGGGAGGAAATCGAACGTGCATGCCCCCACTCGAGACGAGGACTGACTCCTCTGGGGAGACTCCAGAAGTACCCGAAGATCCATGTCAGCACTAGAGAGGAATCCTCAGGTTCCGGCACCGACTCCACACAATGTCTTAGGCCCCGGTATCGACGGAAGGGAATCCCGAGAGGCCCCGAGCAACTCACATGGGGACTGGCCTTTCCTGAGGCCACCAGAGCGGGTCCCTGAGGTCCCAGTCGTAAGTCGAGATCACCTGCCGCAAGTCCAGAAAATCCAGGAGGTTCCACCCTCCAGGCGAGATGAGGCCCATTTTCTGCTGAGGCGTCTCGAGGCTAATCACATCTACCCTCTGGAACTTCCAAAGTGTCATTCACACCCTTGCTGCAACTCAAGAAGTTCCCCGACATACCCGTCTCCACTCGAGAGGAAACACCAGAGTCCCGCCCACATCCAGAGGAGCCCCGTTTCCGCCTCATAGCTTGAGACGAGGGATCCTTTCCCTGCCTGGTCGGGAAAGAATTCCCGGCGTTCCCGTCGCATCTCAAGAGGAGGCGCTCTCCACAGGAAAGGCGAGAGGAACTCCAGGGTCGTGCCACCATTCCCAGAGTCCCCCAGATGTCTCAGTCCAGTCCAGGGAAACCTGTTTTCCCTTCACTGCCTCGACTTTCAAGCCGAGAATCAACTCACACTACGGTGGCACGTGGGACAGCCCTGTGGGAAAGCCTCGGGGAAAGGATAGCCTCGAGGGAAAGCCACAGATCCCTTGATATACGCGAAGGGAAGCGTGAGACTGCTGCTACAGCTCGGGAGGAAAGCGCACGTGCATGCCCCACTCGAGAGGAGGACTGACTCCCCTGGGGAGACTCCAGAAGTACCCCAAGATCCATGTCAGCACTGGAGAGGAATCCTCAGGTTCCGGCACCGACTCCACACAAGATCTTAGGCCCCGGCATCGAGGGTAGAGGAATCCCGAGAGGCCCCCGAGCAACTTGCCATGGGGACTGGCCTTTCCTGAGGCCACCAGAGCGGGTCCCTGAGGTCCCCGTCGTAAGTCGAAAGCACCTGCCGCAACTCGAGAAAATCCAGGAGGTTCTCCCCTCCAGGCGAGATGAGGCCCATTTCCGCTGAGGCGTCTCGAGGCTAATCACACCTAACCTCTGGAACTTCCAAAGGGTCCTTCACACCCTTGCTGCAACTCAAGAAGTTCCCCGACATACCCGTCTCCGCTCGAGAGGAAGCACGAGAGTCCCGCCCACATCCAGAGGAGCCCCGTTTCCGCCTCCTAGCTCGAGAGGAGGGATCCTTTCCCTGCGTGGTCGGGAAAGAATTCCCGGCGTTCCCGGCGCATCTCAAGAGGAGGCGCTCTCCACAGGAAAGGCAAGAGGAACTCGAGGGTCGTGCCACCATTCCCAGAGTCCGCCAGAAAATTCCTGTCGGGAATTTTATTGGCCTTCCGCGTAAACCTAGCTATTCAGCCTTTTTCCTCCAGTTAATCTTCTTACTACCCTATAATTTCTTAATCTCATCTTACATTAATAAATACACAAGACTTTCCATGTCAACGCCGTCCATCCATCGAATTCCCTGGATCCAGCGGGGCTGGACCCCGGCACACTGAGATATCTGGGGGACTCTTGGAAAGATGGCACGACACTGGAGTTTCTCTCGCCTTTCCTGTGGAGAGCGCCTCCTCTTGAGATGCGACGGGAACACCGGGAATTCTTTCCGGAACATACAGGGAAAGGATACCTGACCGCGAGGTACGAGGCGGAAACGGGGCTCCTCTGGATGTGGGCGGGACTCTCGTGCTTCCTCTCGAGTGGAGTCAGGTATGTTGGGGAACTTCTTGAGTTGTAGCAAGGGTGTGAAGGACCCTTTGGAAGTTCCAGGGGTTAGGTGTGATTAGCCTCGAGACGCCTGAGCGGAAATGGGCCTCATCTCGCCTGGAGGGGAGAACCTCCTGGATTTTCTCGAGTTTCGGCAGGTGCTCTTGACTTACTGACGGGGACCTCAGGGACCCGCTCTGGTGGCCTCAGGAAAGGCCAGTCCCCATGCGAGTTGCTCGGGGGCCTCTCGGGATTCCTCTCCCTTCGACGCCTGGGCCTAAGACCTTGTGTGGAGTCGGTGCCGGAACCTGAGGATTCCTCTCCAGTGCTGACATGCATCTTACGGTACTTCTGGAGTCTCCCCAGGGGAGTCAGTCCTCGTCTCGAGTGGGGGCATGCACGTTCGCTTTCCTCCCGAGCTGTAGCAGAACTGTCACGCTTCCCTTCCCTTGGATCAAGGGATCTGTGGCTTTCCCTCGAGGCTTTCCCAGGAGGCTTTCCCACGAGGCTTTCCCACAGGGCTGTCCCACGTGCCACCGTGGTGTGAGTCGATCCTCGGCTTGAAAGTCGAAGCAGTGCAGGGAAAACAGGTTTCCCTGGAATGGACTGAGACATCTGGGGGACTCTGGGAATGGTGGCACGACCCTGGAGTTCCTCTCGCCTTTCCTGTGGAGAGCGCCTCCTCTTGAGATGAGACAGGAACGCCGGGAGTTCTTTCCTGACCATGCAGGGAAAGGATCCCTCCTCTCGAGCTAGGAGGCGGAAACGGGGCTCCTCTGTATGTGGGCGGGACTCTCGTTCTTCCTCTCGAGTGGAGAGAGGTATGTAGGGGATCTTCTTGAGTTGCAGCAAGGGTGTGAAGGACCCTTTGGAAGTTCCAGAGGTTAGGTGTGATTAGACTCGAGACGTCTCAGCGGAAATGGGCCTCATCTCGACTGCAGGGGAGAACCTCCTGGGTTTTCTCGAGTTTCAGCAGGTGCTCTCCAGTTACGACCGGGACTTATGTAACCCGCTCTGGTCCACTCAGGTAATGCCAGTCGACTTGCGAGTTGCTAAGGGGCCTCTCGGGATTCCTCTCCGGTCGATGACGGGGCCTAAGACCTTTTTTGGAATCGGTGCCCGAACCTGAGGTTTCCTCTCCAGTGCTGAAATGGATCTTGGGGTACTACTGGAGTCTCCACAGGGGAGTCATCTTCGTCTCCAATGGGGGCATGCACGTGCGCTTTTCTCCCGAGCATTAGGAGCAGAGTCAATTTTCCCGTTGGGTTGATCAAAGGGTTTCTTGTTTTCCCTCGAGGCTTTCCCACGTGGCTTTCCCACGAGGCTTTCCCACAGGGCTGTCCCACGTGCCACCATCGTGTGAGTCGGTCCTCCGCGTGAACGTCGAGGCAGTGCAGGGTAAACAAGTTCCTCTGGAAAGGACTGAGTCATCTGGGGGACTCTTGGAATGGTGGAACGACCCTGGAGTTCCTCTCACCTTTCTTGTGGAGCGTGCCTCCTCTTGAGATGCGACAGGTACGACAGGAATTCTTTCCCGGCCAATCAGGGAAAGCATCCCTCACATTGAGCTAGGAGGGGGAATTGGGGCTCCTCTGGATGTGGGTGGTACCCTGGTGATTCCTATGTAGTGGCGACGGGTCTCTTCTGGATCTTCTTGAGTTGCAACAAGGGTGTGAAGGACCCTTTGGAAGTTCCAGAGGTTAGGTGTGATTAGCCTCGAGACGTCTCAGTGGAAATGGGCCTCATCTCGCCTGAAGGGGAGAATCTCCTTCATTTTCTCGAGTTGTGGCAGGTGCTCTCGACTTACGACGGGGACCTCAGGGACCCGTTCTGTTGGCCTTAGGAAGACCAGTCCCCATGCGAGTTGCTAGAGGGCCTCTCGGGATTCCTCACCGGTAGATGCCGGGGCCCAAGACCTTCGGTGGAGTGGGGGCCAGAACCTGAGTATTCCTCTCCAGTGCTGACATGTTTTTGGGATACTTCTGAAGTCTCCCAAGGGGAATCAGTCCTCGTCTCGAGTGGGGGCATGTGCATGCTCTTTCCTCCCGAGCTGTAGCAGCAGTGTCATGCTTCCCGTCGCGTGGATCAATGGATCTGTGGCTTTTCCTCTAGGCTTTTCCTAGAGGATTTCCCACGAGGCTTTCCCACAGGGCTGTCCCCCGTGCCACCGTGGTGTGAGGCGATCCTCGGCATGAAAGTTTAAGCACTCTGTAAAAACAAGATCCTCTGGAATGGACTGAGACATCTGGGGACGCTTGGAATGGTGGCACGACCATGGAGTTCCTCTCTCCCTTCCTGTGGAGAGCGCCTCCACCTGAGATGCGACGGGAATGCCGGAAGTTCTTTCCCGACCAAGCAGGGAAAGGATCCCTCATCTCTAGCTAGGAGGATGAAACGGGGCTACTCTGGATGTGGGCAGGACCCTCGTGTTTCCTCTCGAGTGGAGATGGGAATGTCGGGGAACTTCTTGAGTTGCAGCAAGGGTGTGAAGGACCCTTTGGAAGTTCCAGAGATTAGATGTAATTAGCCTCGAGACACCTCATTGGAAATGGGCCTCATCTCGCCTGGAGGGGAGAACCTCCTGGATTTTCTCGAGTTGCGGCAGGTGCTCCCGACTTACGACGGGGACCTCAGGGACCCGCTCTGGTGACTTCATCAAAGTCCAGTCCCCATGCCAGATGCTGGGGGGCTTCTCTTGATAACTCTCCTGTTGATGCCCGGGCCGAACAACTTGTGTGGATTCGGGGCCGGAACCTGAGGTTTCCTCAGCAGTGCTGACATGGATATTGGGGTTCTTCTGGAGTCTCACCTGGAGAGTCAATCCTCCTCTCAAGTGAGGGCACGCACGTGTGCTTTCCTCCCGAGCTGTAGCAGCAGGGTCACGCTTCCCGTCGTGTGGATCAAGGGATCTGTGGCTTTCCCTGGAGGCTTTCCCACGAGGCTTTCTCACAGGGCTTTCCCTCGTGCCACCGTGGTGTGAGTTGATCCTCAGCGTGAAAGACGAGGCAGTGCAGGGAAAACAGGTTCCTCTGAATTGGACTGATGCTGGGAGCCAGTATGAGGACTCCCGCCCGTGATAACGTCATGAGGAAGAAAGCTGACATAGGCATGGTGTGTTCAGACTTCAGGGACCCCTCTGGAAGTTCCTATGCACGTACCCCAACAAAAATCTGCCGGCTTTTTTCTCTGCTTTTCCACTCTTCTGACATTTTCTGGAAAAAGTCAATTCAGGGCTTTAGTCTTCTGCATTTGAAAGAGTGTTTCAATCCAAAAACCCCTCTGAATGCTTTCTAGCCTGCCTGCAGGACTCGTACAGCTGGGCATGTGATTGTTTGAGGCCTCCTTTCCCCAGGAGGCACAGGAAGCTTAAAGCATCCTAGGAATGTAGGGGCATCCGAGGAGTCAAAATCTTTATAATAGGACTGATTAAAAGTTTCATTTTTTGGGTCAATGCTTGCTGCTAAATTTTCATATCCTTTATTTTTAGATAGAGTTGGTATATTAAAAAAACAAGTAGTAGACCTGGTATTAGCAACATTAGATCTTTGAGTTAAGTACCTTCTTTGTTATAACCCACTGCACCTTTGTTCTATAGAGATGTAACTTTAATGCTTTAAGGAAATGCAGATTAAAGAAAAACACTTCAGAGGAAACAAAATTAACATTCATTAAGGAAGAGAGCCAAAAAGTGTTTAACAAGCCTCTTGGCCAGAAGATAATGTAAATCACCAGAGACCTTTTGTATACAAAATAATGTACAGAAAGAGTCTGGGGTGCGAACGCTACATAATTTTGTGTTACCCATTGAACTCCATGTTTTATCAAAAGTATAAAAGGCTTTATGAACAATAAAGGATGGGGCCAGTTTCTCGGACCAGTTTCTCGAACTAGTCTCTCGGCCTGGTTTCTTGGGACTCAGGCTCCCCCCGTGTCTTTTTCTCTCTTTCTTCTTCTCTCCCTTTCCTTCTCTCTGCTTTTTACTTTAACTTCAGGCTGAATCTCCACCAGGGGCGCGGAGGCTCGTCAGGTCTACTTACTTGCCTGGCTGTTAAGACCTGCACGAAAGGGAGCTTAAGGCGAGGCACCCTTAGATATTCAAGCAGGGGCTGGTGGCCCAACGTAGATGGTGAAAATTCCTTGTCTGGAATTTTATTGGTCTTCCACGTAAACCAAGCTATTCAGCCCTTTTCCTCCAGTTAATCTTCTTACTACACTATAATTTCTTAATCTAATCTTACATTAATAAATAAAAAAGACTTTCCACGACAACGCCGTCCATCCGTCGAATTCCCTGGATCCAGCGGGGCTGGACCCCGGCAGACTGAGATATCTGGGGGACTCTTGGAATGGTGGCACGACCCTGGAGTTCCTCCGCCTTTCCTGTGGAGAGCGCCTCCTCATGAGATGCGACGGGAACACCGGGAATTCTTTCCCGAACATGCAGGGAAAGGATACCTGACCTCGAGGTGTGAGGCGGAAACGGGGCTCCTCTGGATGTGGGCGGGATTCTCGTGCTTCTTCTCGAGTGGAGTCAGGTATGTCGGAGAACTTCTTGAGTTGCAGCAAGGGTGCGAAGGAACCTTTGGAAGTTCCAGATGTTAGGTATGGTTAGCCTCGAGACGCCTCAGAGGAAAAGGGCCTCATCTCGCCTGGAGGGGAGAACGTCCTGGATTTTCTCGAGTTGCGGCAGGTGCTCTTGACTTACTACGGGGACCTCAGGGACCCGCTCTGGTGGCCTCAGGAAAGGCCAGTCCCCATGCAAGTTGCTCGGGGGCCTCTCGAGATTCCTCTCCCGTCGATGCCGGGGCCTAAGACTCCTGTGTGGAGTCGGTGCCGGAACCTGAGGTTTCCTCTCCAGTGCTGACATGGATCTTGGGGTACTTCTGGAGTCTCCCCAGGGGAGTTAGTCGTCGTCTTGTGTGGGGGCATGAACGTGCACTTTCCTCCCGAGCTGTAGCAGCAGTGCAACGCTTCCCTTCGCGTGGATCAAGGGATCTGTGGCTTTCCCTCGAGGCTTTCCCACGAGGCTTTCCCACAGGGCTGTCCCACGTGCCATCGTGGTGTGAGTCGATCCTCGGCTAGAAATTCGAGGCAGTGCAGGGAAAACAGGTTTCCCTGAAATGGACTGCAGACATCTGGGGGACTCTGGGAATGGTGGCACGACCCTGGAGTTCCTCTCGCCTTTCCTGTGGAGAGCGCCTCCTCTTGAGATGCGACAGGAACGCCGGGAATTCTTTCCCGAACACGCAGGGAAAGGTATCCCTCCTCTCGAGATAGGAGGCGGAAACGGGGCTCCTATGGATGTGGGCGGATCTCTGGTGCTTCCTCTCGAGTGGAGACGGGTATGTCGGGGAACTTCTTGAGTTGCAGCAAGGGTGTGAAGGGTCCTTTGGAAGTTCCAAAGGTTAGGTGTGATTAGCCTCGAGACGCCTCAGCGGAAATGGGCCTCATCTCGCCTGGAGGGGAGAACCTCCTGGATGTACTCAAGTTGCGGCAGGTGCTCTCGACTTACGACGGGGACTTCAGGGACCCACTCTGGTGGCCTCAGGAAAGGCCAGTCCCCATGCGAGTTGCTCGGGGTCCTCTCGGGATTCTTCTCCCGTCGATGCCGGGGCCTAAAACCTTGTGTGGAGACGGTGCCGGAACCTGCGGATTCCTCTCCAGTGCTGACATGGATCTTGGGGTATTTCTGGAGTCTCCCCAGGGGAGTCAGTCCTCGTCTCGAGTGGGGGCATGCACGTGCGCTTTCCTCCCGAGCTGTAGCAGCAGTGTCACGCTTCCCTTCGCCTGGATCAAGGGATCTGTGCCTTTCCCTTGAGGCTCTCACACGAGGCTTTCCCAGGAGGCTTTCCCACAGGGCTGTCCCACGTGCCACCGTGGTGTGAGTCGATCCTCGGCTTGAAAGTCGCGGCAATCGAGGGAAAACAGATTTCCCTGGAATGGACTTAGACATCTGCGGGACTCTGGGAATGGTGGCAAGGCCCGGGAGTTCCTCTCGCCTTCCAGTGGAGAGTGCCTCCTCTTGAGATGCGACGAGAACGCCGGGAATACTTTCCCGACCACGCAGGGAAAGGATCCCTCCTCTCTAGCTAGGAGGCGGAAACGGGGCTCCTCTGGATGTGGGCAGGACTCTCTTGCTTGCTCTCGAGTAGAGACGGGAATATTGGGGGACTTCTTGAGTTGCAGCAAGGGTGTGAAGGACCCTTTGGAAGTTCCAGAGGTTAGGTGTGATTAGCCTCCAGACGCCTCAGCAGAAATGGGCCTCATCTCGCCTGAAGGGGAGAACATCCTGGATTTTCTCGAGTTGCGGCAGGTGCTCTCGACTTACGACGGGACCTCAGGGACCCGCTCTGTTGGCCTCAGGAAAGGACAATCCCCAAGCGAGTTGCTCGGGGGCCTCTCGGGATTCCTCTCCCGTCGATGCCGGGGCCTAAGATCTTGTGTGGAGTCGGTGTCGGAACCTGAGGATTCCTCTCCAATGCTGACATGGATCTTGGGGTACTTCTGGAGTCTCCCCAGGGGAGTCAGTCCTCGTCTCGAGGGGGGATGCACGTGCGCTTTCCTCCCGAACTGTAGCAGCAGTGTCGCGCTTCCCTTCGCGTGGATCAAGTGATCTGTGGCTTTCCCTTGAGGCTTTCCCATGAGGCTTTCCCACGAGGCTTTCCCACAGGGCTGTCCCACATGCCACCGTGGTGTGAGTCGATCCTCGCCTTGAAAGTCGAGGCAGTGCAGGGAATACAGGTTTCCCTGGAATGGACTGAGACATGTGGGGGACTCTGGGAATGGTGGCACGACCCTGGAGTTCCTCTCGCCTTTCCTGTGGAGAGCGCCTCCTCTTGAGATGGGACGGGAACGCCGGGAATCTTTCCCCACCAGGCAGGGAAAGGATTCCTCCTCTCGAACTAGGAGGCGGAAACAGGGCTCCTCTGGATGTTGGCGGAACTCTCGTGCTTCCTCTCGAGTGGAGACGGGTATGTCGGGGAACTTCTTGAGTTGCAGCAAGGGTGTGAAGGACCCTTTGGAAGTTCCAGATGATAGATGTGATTAGCCTCGAGACGCCGCAGTGGAAATTCCTCTCCAGTGCTGACATGGATCTTGGGGTACTTCTGGAGTCTCCCCAGGGGAGTCAGTCCTCGTCTCGAGGGGGGGATGCACGTGCCGCTTTCCTCCCGAGCTGTAGCAGCAGTGTCGGGCTTCCCTTCGCGTGGATCAAGGGATCTGTGGCTTTCCCTCGAGGCTTTCCCAAGAGGCTTTCCCACGAGGCTTTCCCACGAGGCTTTCCCACAGGGCTGTCCCACGTGCCACCATGGTGTGAGTCGATCCTCGGCTTGAAAGTCGAGGCAGTGCAGGGAAAACAGGTTTCCCTGGAATGGACTGAGACATCCAGGGGACTCTGGGAATGGTGGCACGACCCTGGAGTTCCTCTCGCCATTCCTGTGGAGCGCGCCTCCTCTTGAGATGTGACGGGAACACCGGGAATTCTATCCCGACCACGCAGGGAAAGGATCCCTCCTCTCGAGCTAGGAGGCGGAAACGGGGCTCCTCTGGATGTGGGCGGGACTCTCGTGCTTCCTCGCGAGTGGAGACGGGTATGTCGGGGAACTTCTTGAGTTGCAGTAAGGGTGTGAAGGACCCTTTGCAAGTTCCAGAGGTAAGGTGTGATTAGCCTCGAGATACCTCAGCAGAAATGGGCCTCATCTCGCCTGGAAGGGAGAACCTCCTGGATTTTCTCGAGTTGCGGCAGGTGCTCTCGACTTACGACGGGGACCTCAGGGACCCGCTGCAGTGGCCTCAGGAAAGGCCAGTCCCCATGCGAGTTGCTCTGCGGCCTCTCGGGATTCCTCTCACGTCGATGCAGGGGCCTAAGACCTTGTGTGGAGTTGGTGCCGGAACCTGAGGATTCCTCTCCAGTGATGGCATGGATCTTGGGGTACTTCTGGTGTTTCCCCAGGGGTGTCAGTTTCGTCTCGAGTGGGGCCATGCACGTGCGCTTTCCTCCCGAGCTTTATCAGCAGTGTCACGCTTCCCTTCGCGTGGATCAAGGGATCTGTGGCTTTCCCTCGAGGCTTTCCCACGAGGCTTTCCCACAGGGCTGCCCACGTGCCACTGTGGTGTGAGTCGATCCTCGGCTTGAAAGTCGAGGCAGTGCAGGGAAACCAGGTTCCCTGGAATGGACTGAGACATCTGGGGAACTCTGGCGAATGGTGGCATGAACCTGGAGTTCCTCTCGCTTTTCCTCTGGAGAGCGCCTCCTCTTGAGATGCGACGGGAACGCTAGCGAATTCTTTCGCCACCACGCAGGGAAAGGATGCCCTCCTCTCGAGCTAGGGAGGTGGAAACGGGGCTCCTCTGGATGTGGTCAGGACTCTCGTGCTTCCTCTCGAGTGGAGATGGGTATATCAGGGAACTTCTTGAGTTGCAGCAAGGGTGTGAAGGACCCTTTGGAAGTTCCTTAGGTAAAGTGTGATTAAAGTGTGGAGCCTCGAGATACCTCAGCGAAATGGGCCTCATGTCGCCTGGAGG
>NW_017191375.1:0-10810 GCF_001704415.2 Capra hircus
TCTCAAGAGGAGGCGGGCTCCACAGGAAAGGCGAGAAGAACTCCAACGTCGAGCCACCATTCCAGATCCTCTGGATGTCTCAGTCCATTCCAGGGAAACTGTTTTCCCTGCACTGCCGTCGACTTTCAAGCCGAGGATCGAATCACACCACGGTGGCACGTGGGACAGCCCTGTGGGAAACCCTCGGGAAAGGAAAGCCTCGTGGGAAAGCCTCAAGGAATGCCACAGATCCCTGTTTCCACGCGAAGGGAAGCGTTACAGTGCTGCTACAGCTCGGGAGGAAAGTGCACTTGCATGCCCAACTCGAGACGAGGGCTGACTCCCCTGGGGAGACTCCAGAAGTAGCCCAAGATCCATGTCAGCACTGGAGAGGAATCCTCAGGTTCTGGCACCGACTCCACACAAGGTCTTAGGCCCTGGCATCGACTGGAGAGGAATCCCGAAAGGCCCCCGAGTAACTCGCAAGGAATGGCCTTTCCCGAGGCCACCAGAGCTCGTCCCTGAGGTCCCCGTCGTAAGTCTAGTGCACCTGCCACAACTCGAGAAAATCCAGGAGTTCTCCCTTCCAGGCGAGATGGAGGCCCATTTCCGCTGAGGCGTCCTGAGGCTAATCACACCAGACCTCTGGAACTTCCAAAAGGTCTTTCACACCCTTGCTGCAACTCAAGAAGTTCCCCGATATACCCGTCTCCACTCGAGAGAAGCACGAGAGTCCCGACCACATCCAGAGGAGCCCCGTTTCCACCTCCTAGCTCGAGAGGAGGGATCCTTTCCCTGCGTGCTCGGGAAAGAATCCCGGCGTTCCCGTCGCATCTCAAGAGGAGGCGCTCTCCACAGAAAGGCGAGAAGAACTCCAGGGCCATGCCACCATTCCCAGAGTCCCCCAGATGTCTCAGTCCATTCCAGGGAAAACTGTTTTCCCTGCACTGTTTTGACTTTCAAGCCGAGGAGCGACTCACACCATGGTGGCACGTGGGACAGCCCTGTGGAAAGCCTCGTGGAAACCTCGTGGGAAAGCCTCGAGGGAAATGCCACAGATCCCTTGTTCCACGCGAAGGGAAGCGTGACACTGCTGCTTCAGCTCGGGAGGAAAGCGCACGTGCATGCCCCCACCCGAGACGAGGACTGACTCCCCTGGGGAGATACCAGAAGTACCCCAAGATCCATGTCAGCACTGGAGAGGAATCCTCAGGTTCCGGCACCGACTCCACTCAAGGTCTTAGGCCCCAGCATCGTCGGGAGAGGAATCCCGAGAGGCCCCAAAGCAACTCACATGTGGACTGGCCTTTTCTGAGGCCACCAGAACAGGTCCCTGATGTCCCCGTGGTAAGTTTAGAGCTCCTGCTGCAACTCGAGAAAATCCAGGAGGTTCTCCCCTCCAGGCGAGATGAGGCCCATTTCCGCTGAGGCGTCTCGAGGCTATTCACACCTAAACTCTGGAACTTCCAAGGGGTCCTTCACACCCTTGCTCCAACTCAAGAAGTGCCGCGAGATTCCCGTCTCCACTCAAGAGGGAGCACGAGAGTCCCGCCTACATCCAGAGGAGCCCCGTGTCCGACTCCTAACTCGAGAGGAGGGATCCTTTCCCTGCGTGGTCGGGAAAGAATTCCCTTTCCCGTCGCATCTCAAGTGGAGGTGCTCTCCACAGGAAAGGCGAGAGGAACTCCAGGGTCGTGCCACATTCCCAGAGTCCCCCAGATGTCTCAGTCCATTCCAGGGAAAACTGTTTTCCCTGCACTGCCTCGACCTTCAAGCCGAGGATCGACTCACACCACGGTGGCACGTGGGACAGCCCTGTAGGAAAGCCTCGTGGGAAACCCTCGGGGAAAGCCTCAAGGGAAAGCCACAGATCCCATGATCAACGCGAAGGGTAGCGTGACACTGCTGCTACAGCTCGCGAGGTAAGCGTACGTGCATTCCCCCACTCGAGACGAGGACTGAATCCCCTGGGGAGACTCCCACAAGTACCCCCAGATCCATTTCACACTGGAGAGGTATCCTCAGGTTCCGGCATCGACTCCACACAAGGTCTTAGGCCCCGGCATCGACGGGAGAGGAATCCCGAGAGGCCCCCAAGCAACTCGAATGGGGACTGGCCTTTTCTGAGGCCAGCAGAGCGGGTCCCTGAGGTCCCCGTCGTAAGTCTAGAGCACCTGCTGCAACTCGAGAAAATCTAGGAGATTCTGCCCTCCAGGCGAGATGAGGCCCATTTCCGCTGAGGCGTCTCAAGGCTATTCTCACCTAAACTCTGGAACTTCCAAAGGGTCCTTCATACCCTTGCTCCAACTCAAAAGTTCCGCGAGATTCCCGTCTCCACTCGAGAGGGAGCACGAGAGTCCCGCCTACATCCAGAGGAGCCCTTTTCCTCCTCCTAGCCCGACAGGAGGGATCCTTTCCCTGCGTGTTCGGAAAAGAATTCCCCGCGTTCCCGTCACATCTCAAGAGGGGGCGCTTTCCACAGAAAAGGCGAGAGGAAATCCAGGGTCGTGCCACCATTCCTAGAGTCCCCCAGATGTCTCAGTCCATTCCAGCGAAGCCTGTTTCCCCGGCACTGCCTCGACTTTCAAACCGAGGATCGACTGACACCACTGTGGCACGTGGGATATCACTGTGGGAAATCCTCGTGGGAAAGCCTGGTGCGAAAGCGTCGTGGGAAAGCGTCGTGGGAAAGCCTCGAGGGAAACCCACAGATCCCTTGATCCTTTCGAAGGGAAGCTCAACACTGCTGCTACAGGTCGGAGGAAAGTGCACGTGCATGTCCCCACTCGAGACGAGGACTGACTCCCCTGGGGAGACTCCAGAAGTACTCCAAGATACAAGTCAGCAATGGAGAGGAATCCTCACGTTTTGGCACAGACTCCACACAAGATCTTAGGTCCCGGCACCAACGGGAGAGGAATCCCGATAGGCCCGTGAGCAACTCGCATGGGGACTGGCCATTCGTGAGGCCACAAGAGCGGGTCCATGATGTCCCCGTCGTAAGTCGAGAGCACCGGCTGCAACTCGAGAAAATCCAGGAGGTTCTCCTCTCCTGGCGAGATGAGGCCCATTTCCGCTGAGGCGTCTCGAGGCTAATCACACCTAAACTCTGGAACTTCCAAAGGGTCCTTCACACCCTTGCTGCAACTCAAGAAGTTCCCCGACATACCCGACTCCACTCGAGAGGAAGCACGAGAGTCCCGCCCACATCCAGAGGAGCCCCGTTTCCGCCTCCTAACTCGAGAGGAGGGATCCTTTCCCTGCGTGGTCGGGAAAGAATTCCCGGTGTTCCCGTTGCATCTCAAGAGGAGGCACTCTCCACAGGAAAGGCGAGAGGAACTCCTGGGTCGTGCCACCATTCCCAGAGACCCCTGGATGTCTCAGTCCATTCCAGGGAAAACTGTTTTCCCTGCACTGCGTCAACTTTCAAGCCGAGGATCGACTCACACCTCGGTGGAACTTGGGACAGCCCTGTGGGAAAGCATCGTGGGAAAGCCTCGGGGAAAGCCTTGAGGGAAAGCCGCAGAACCCTTGATCCAAGCGAAGGGAAGCGTGAAACTGCTGCTACAGCTCGGGAGGAAAGCGCACGGGCATGTCCCCAATAGAGACAAGGACTGAGTCCCCTGGGGAGACTCCAGAAGTACCCCAGGAACCATGTCAGCACTGGAGAGGAATCCTCAGGTTCTGGCACCGACTCCACACTAGGTATTAGGAGCCGGCATCGACGGGAGAGGATCTCGAGATGACCCCGAGCAATTCGCAAGGGTACTGGCCTTTCCTGAGGCCACCAGAGCGGGTCCCTGTGGTCCACGTCGTAATTCGAGAGCACCTGCCGCAACTCGAGAACATCCAGGAGGTTCTCCCCTCCAGGCGAGATGAGGCCCATTTCCGCTGAGGCATCTCGAGGCTAATCGCATCTAACATCTGGAACTTCCAAAGTGTTCATCACACCCTTGCTGCAACTCAAGAAGTTACCCGACATACAAGTATCCACTCGAGAGGAAGCACGAGAGTCCCTCCCACATCCAGAGGAGCCCCATTTCCACCTCCTAGCCCGAGAGGAGGGATCCTTTCCCTGCGTGGTCGGGAAAGAATTCCCGGCGTTCCCAACGCATCTCAAGAGGAGGCGCTCTCCACAGGAAAGGCGAGAGGAACTCCAGGGTCGTATCACCTTTCCCAGAGTCGCCCAGATGTCTCAGTGCATTCCAGGGAAACCTGTTTTCCCTGCACTGCCTCAACTTTCAAGCCGAGGATGGACTCACACCACGGTGTCACGTGGGACAGCCCCGTGGGAAAGCCTCGTGGGAAAGACTCGTGGGAAAGCCTCGTGGGAAAGCCTCGAGGGAAAGCCCCTGATCCCATGATCCACGCGAAGGGAAGCGCGACACTGCTGCTAGAGCTCGGAAGGAAAGCGCACGTGCATACCCCCACTCGAGTAGAGGTCTGACTGCACTGGGAGACGCCAGAAGTCCCCCAAGATCCATGTCAGCACTGGAGAGGAATCCTCAGGTTCCAGCACCGACTCCACACAAGATCTTAGGCCCCGGCATCGACGGGAGAGGAATCCCGAGAGGACGCAGAGCAACTCGCATGGGGACTGGCCTTTCGTGAGGCCACAAGAGCGGGTCCATGATGTCCCCGTCGTAAGTCGAGAGCACCGGCTGCAACTCGAGAAAATCCAGGAGGTTCTCCTCTCCTGGCGAGATGAGGCCCATTTCCGCTGAGGCGTCTCGAGGCTAATCACACCTAAACTCTGGAACTTCCAAAGGGTCCTTCACACCCTTGCTGCAACTCAAGAAGTTCCCCGACATACCCGACTCCACTCGAGAGGAAGCACGAGAGTCCCGCCCACATCCAGAGGAGCCCCGTTTCCGCCTCCTAACTCGAGAGGAGGGATCCTTTCCCTGCGTGGTCGGGAAAGAATTCCCGGTGTTCCCGTTGCATCTCAAGAGGAGGCACTCTCCACAGGAAAGGCGAGAGGAACTCCTGGGTCGTGCCACCATTCCCAGAGACCCCTGGATGTCTCAGTCCATTCCAGGGAAAACTGTTTTCCCTGCACTGCGTCAACTTTCAAGCCGAGGATCGACTCACACCTCGGTGGAACTTGGGACAGCCCTGTGGGAAAGCATCGTGGGAAAGCCTCGGGGAAAGCCTTGAGGGAAAGCCGCAGAACCCTTGATCCAAGCGAAGGGAAGCGTGAAACTGCTGCTACAGCTCGGGAGGAAAGCGCACGGGCATGTCCCCAATAGAGACAAGGACTGAGTCCCCTGGGGAGACTCCAGAAGTACCCCAGGAACCATGTCAGCACTGGAGAGGAATCCTCAGGTTCTGGCACCGACTCCACACTAGGTATTAGGAGCCGGCATCGACGGGAGAGGATCTCGAGATGACCCCGAGCAATTCGCAAGGGTACTGGCCTTTCCTGAGGCCACCAGAGCGGGTCCCTGTGGTCCACGTCGTAATTCGAGAGCACCTGCCGCAACTCGAGAACATCCAGGAGGTTCTCCCCTCCAGGCGAGATGAGGCCCATTTCCGCTGAGGCATCTCGAGGCTAATCGCATCTAACATCTGGAACTTCCAAAGTGTTCATCACACCCTTGCTGCAACTCAAGAAGTTACCCGACATACAAGTATCCACTCGAGAGGAAGCACGAGAGTCCCTCCCACATCCAGAGGAGCCCCATTTCCACCTCCTAGCCCGAGAGGAGGGATCCTTTCCCTGCGTGGTCGGGAAAGAATTCCCGGCGTTCCCAACGCATCTCAAGAGGAGGCACTCTCCACAGGAAAGGCGAGAGGAACTCCAGGGTCGTATCACCTTTCCCAGAGTCGCCCAGATGTCTCAGTGCATTCCAGGGAAACCTGTTTTCCCTGCACTGCCTCGACTTTCAAGCCGAGGATGGACTCACACCACGGTGTCACGTGGGACAGCCCCGTGGGAAAGCCTCGTGGGAAAGACTCGTGGGAAAGCCTCGTGGGAAAGCCTCGAGGGAAAGCCCCTGATCCCATGATCCACGCGAAGGGAAGCGCGACACTGCTGCTAGAGCTCGGAAGGAAAGCGCACGTGCATACCCCCACTCGAGTAGAGGTCTGACTGCACTGGGAGACGCCAGAAGTCCCCCAAGATCCATGTCAGCACTGGAGAGGAATCCTCAGGTTCGAGCACCGACTCCACACAAGATCTTAGGCCCCGGCATCGACGGGAGAGGAATCCCGAGAGGACGCAGAGCAACTCGCATGGGGACTGGCCTTTCCTGAGGCCACCACAGCGGGTCCCTGAGGTCCCCGTCGGAAGTCGAGAGCACCTGCCGCAACTCGAGAAAATCCAGGAGGATTCTCCCATCCAGGCGAGCTGAGTCCCATTTCCGCTGAGGCATCTCGAGGCTAATCACACCTAACCTCTGGAACTTCAAAAGGTCCTTCACACCCTTGCTGCAACTCAAGAAGTTCCACGACATACCCGTCTCCACTCGAGAGGAAGCACGAGAGTTCCGCCCACATCCAGAGGAGCCCCGTTTCCGCCTCCTAGATCGAGGGAAGGGATCCTTTCCCTTCGTGGACGTAAAAGAATTCCCGGCGTTCCCGTCGCATCTCAAGAGGAGGCGCTCTCCACAGGAAAAGCAACAGGAATTCCAGGGTCGTGCCACCATTCCCAGAGTCCCTCAGATGTCTCCGTCCATTCCAGGGAAACCTGTTTTCCCTACACTGCCTCGACTTTCAACCCGAGGATCGACTCACACCACGGTGGAACGTGGGACAGCCCTGTGTGAAATCCTGGTGGGAAAGCCAAGAGGGAAAGCCACAGATCCCTTGATCCACGCGAAGGGAAGCGTGACACTGCTGCTACACCTCGGGAGGAAAGCGCACGTGAATGCCCCAACTCGTGACGAGGACTGACTCCCCTGGGGAGACTCCAGAAGTACCCCAAGATCCATGTCAGCACTGAAGAGGAATCCTCAGGTTCTGCCACCGACTCCACACAAGATCTTAGGCCCAGCATCGTCGGGAGAGGAATCCCGAGAGGCCCCCGAGCAACTCGCATGGGGACTGGCCTTTCCTGAGGCCACCAGAGCGGGTCCCTGAGGTCCCCGGCGTAAGTCGAGAGCACCTGCCACAACTCGAGAAAATCCAGGAGGTTCTCCCCTCCAGGCGAGAAGAGGCCCATTTCCGCTGAGGCGTCTCGAGGCAAATCACACCTAACCTCTGGAACTTCCAAAGGTTACTTCACACCCTTGCTGCAACACAAGAATTTCCCTGACATACCCGTCTCCACTCGAGAGGAAGCACGAGAGTCCCGCCCACATCCAGAGGAGCCCCGTTTCCCCCTCCTAGATCGAGAGGAGGGAACCTTCCCCTTCGTGGTCGGGAAAGAATTCCGGGCTTCCGTCGAATCTCAAGCGGAGGCGCTCTCCACAGGAAAGGCGAGAGGAACTCCAGGGTCGTGCCAGCATTCCCAGAGTCCCCCAGATGTCTCAGTCCATTCCAGGGAAACCTGTTTTCCCTGCACTGCCTCGACTTTCAAGCCGAGGATCGACTCACACCACGGTGGCACGTGGGACAGCTCTGTGGGAAGGCCTCGTGGGAAAGCCTCGAGGGAAAGCCACAGATCCCTTGATCAACGCGAAGGGAAGCGTGACACTGCTGCTACAGCTCGGGAGGAAAGCGCACGTGCATACCTCTTCTCGAGATGAGGACTGACTCCCCTGGGGAGACTCCAGAAGTACCCCAAGATCCATGTCAGCAGTGGAGAGGAATGCTTAGGTTCCGGCACCGACTCCACACAAGATCTTAGGCCCCGGCATCGACGGAGAGGAATCCCGAAAGGCCCCCGAGCAACTCGCATGGGGACTGGCCTTTCCTGAGGCCACCAGAGCGGGTCCCTGAGGTCCCCGTCGTAAGTCGAGAGCACCTGCCGCAACTCGAGAAAATCCAGGAGGTTCTCCCCTCCAGGCGAGATGAGGCCCGTTTCCGCTGAGGCGTTTCGAGGCAAATCACACCTAACCTCTGGAACTTCCAAAGGGTCCTTCACATCCTTGCTGGAACTCAAGAAGTTCCGCAACATTCCCGACTCCACTCGAGAGGAAGCACGAGAGTCCCGCCCACATCCAGAGGAGCCCCGTTTCCGCCTCCTAGCTCGAGAGGAGGGATCCTTTCCCTGCGTGTTCGGGAAAGAATTCCCGGCGTTCCTGTCGCATTTCAAGTGGAGGCGCTCTCCACAGGAAAGGCTAGAGGAACTCCAGGGTCGTGCCACATTCCCAGAGTCCCCCAGATGTCTCAGTCCATTCCAGGGAAACCTGTTTTTCCCTGCACTGCCTCGACTTTCAAGCTGAGGATCGACTAACACCACGGTGGCATGTGGGACAGCCCTGTGGGAAAGCCTCGTGGGAAAGTCTCGTGGGAAAGCCTCGAGGGATAGCCCCTGATCCCTTGATCCACGCAAAGGGAAGCGTGACACTGCTGCTACAGCTCGGGAGGAATGCGCACGTGCATGCCCCCACTCGAGACGAGGACTGACTCCCCTGGGGAGACTCCAGAAGTACCCCAAGATCCATTGTCAGCACTGGAGAGGAATCCTCAAGTTCCGGCACTGAATCCACACAAGGTTTTGGGCCCCAGCATCGACGGGAGAGGAAACCCAAGAGGCCCCCGAGAAGCCCCCGAGCAACTCGCAAGGGGACTTGCCTTTCCTGAGGCCACCAGAGCGGGTCCCTGAGGTCGCCGTCGTAAGTCGAGAGCACCTGCCGCAACTCGAGAAAATCCAGGAGGTTCTCCCGTCCAGGCGAGATGAGGCCCATTTCCGCTGAGGCGTCTCGAGTCTAATCACACCTAAACTCTGGAACTTCCAAAGGGTCCTTCACACCCTTGCTGCAACTCAAGTAGTTCCCCGACATACCCGACTCCACTCGAGAGGAAGCACGAGAGTCCCGCCCACATCCAGAGGAGCCCCGTTTCCGCCTCCTAGCTCGAGAGGAGGGAACCTTTCCCTGCGTGGTCGGGAAAGAATTCCCGGCGTTCCCGTCGCATCTCAAGTGAAGGCGCTCTCCCCAGGAAAGGAGAGAGGAACTCCAGGGTCGTGCCACATTCCCAGAGTCCCCCATATGTCTCAGTCCATTCCAGGGAAACCTCTTTTCCCTGCACTGCCTCGACATTCAAGCCGAGGATCGACTCACACCACGGTGGAACGTGGGACAGCCCTGTGGAAGGCCCTCCGTGGGAAAGCCTCGAGGGAAAGCCACAGATCCCTTGATGCACGCGAAGGGAAGCGCGACACTGCTGCTACAGCTCGGGAGGAAAGCGCACGTGCATGCCCCCATTCGAGACGAGGACTGACTCCCCTGGGGAGACTCCAGAAGTACCCCAAGATCCATGTCAGCACTGGAGAGGAATCCTCTAGTTCCGGCACCTACTCCACACAAGGTCTTAGGCCCCGGCATCGACGGGAGAGGAAATCCCTAGAGGCCCGGGAGCAACTCGCATGGGGACTGGCCTTTCCTGAGGCCAGCAGAGCGGGTCCCTGTGGTCCCCTCCTAGGTCGAGCACCTGCCCGCAACTCGAGAAATCCAGGAGGTTCTCCCCTCCAGGCGAGAGGAGGCCCATTTCCGCTGAGGGTCTCGAGGCTAATCACACCTAAAACTCTGGAACTTCCAAAGGGTCCTTCACACCCTTGCTGCAACTCAAGAAGTTCGCCCGACATCCCGACTCACTCGAGAGGAAGCACGAGAGTCCCGCCCACATCCAGAGGAGCCCCGTTTCCGCCTCCTAGCTCGAGAGGAGGGATCCTTTCCCTGCGTGGTCGGGAAAGAATTCCCGGCGTTCCCGTCGCATCTCAAGTGAGGCGCTCCCCCAGGAAGGCGAGAGGAACTCCAGGGTCGTGCCACATTTCCAGAGTCCCCCAGATGTCTCAGTCCATTCCAGGGAAACCTCTTTTCCCTTCACTCCTCGGCTTTCAAGCCGAGGATCGACTCACACCACGGTGGCATGTGGACAGCCCTGTGGAAAGCCTCGTGGAAAGTCTCGTGGGAAAGCCTGGAGGGAAAGCCCAGATCCCTTGATCCACGCGAAGGGAAGCGTGACACTGCTGCTTACAGCTCAGGAGGAAAGCACACGTGCATGCCCCCACTCGAGACGAGGACTGACTCCCCTGGGAGACTCCAGAAGTACCCCAAGATCCATGTCAGCACTGGAGAGGAATCCTCAGGTTCTGGCACTGACTCCACACAAGGTCTTAGGCCCGCATCGACGGAGGAAAACCAGAGCCTCGAGAGGCCCCTGAGCAACTCTCAAGGGGACTGGCCTTTCCTGAGGCCACCAGAGGGGGTCCCTGAGGTCCCCATCGTAAGTCAAGAGCACCTGCGGCAACTCGATAAAATCCAGGAGGTTCTCCCCTCCAGGCGAGATGAGGCCCATTTCTGCTGAGTGTCTCGAGGCTAATCACACCTAAACTCTGGAACTTCCAAAGGGTCCTTCACACCTTGCTGCAACTCAAGAAGTTCCCCGAATACCCTCCACCAAGAGGAAGCACGAGAGTCCCGCCCACATCCAGAGGAGCCGTTTCGCCTGCTAGCTCGAGAAGGGATCCTTTCCTCGTGGTCGGGAAGAATCCCGCGTTCCTGTCGCATCTCAAGTGAGGCGCTCTCCACAGGAAAGGCGAGAGGAATCTCCAGGGTCGTGCCACATTCCCAGAGTCCCCAGATGTCTCAGTCCATTCCAGGGAATCCTGTTTTCCCTGCACTGCCTCGACTTCAAGCGAGGATCGACTCACACCACGGTGGCACGTGGGACAGCCCTGTGGAAAGCCTCGTGAAAGGCTTGGGAAAGCTCTCGAGGGAAGCCC
>NW_017191376.1:0-10810 GCF_001704415.2 Capra hircus
CCTCGACTTTCAAGCCGAGGATTACTCACACTACGGTAACACGTGGGACAGCCCTGTTGGGAAAGCCTCGTGGGAAAGCTCGAGGGAAAGCCACAGATCCCTTGATACACGCGAAGGGAAGCGTGACCCTGCTGCTCCAGCTCAGGAGGAAAGCGCACGTGCATGCCCCCACACGAGACGAGGACTGACTCCTCTGGGGAGACTCCAGAAGTACCCCAGATCCATGTCAGCACTGGAGAGGAATCCTCAGGTTTCGGCACCGAATCCACACAAGGTCTTTGGCCCCGGCATCGACAGGAGAGTAATCCCGAGAGGCCCTGAGCAACTAGCAAGGGGACTGGCCTTTCCTGAGGCCATTAGAGCGGGTCCCTGTGGTCCCCGTCAGAAGTCGAGATCACCTGCCGCAACTCGAGGAAATCCAGGAGGTTCTCCCCTCCAGGCGAGATGAGACCCATTTCCTCTGAGGCGTCCCCAGGCTAATCACACCTAACCTCTGGAACTTCCAGAGGCTCCTTCACACCCTTGCTGCAATTCAAGAAGTTCCCGGACATACCCGTCTCCACTCGAGAGGAAGCACGGGAGTCCCGCCCACATCCAGAGGAGCCCTGTTTCCGCCTTCTAGCTCGAGAGCAAGGATCCTTTCCCTGTGTGGTCCGGAAAGAATTCCCGGCTTTCCCGGGGCATCTCAAGAGGAGGCGCTCTCCACAGGAAAGGCGAGAGGAACTCCAGAGTCGTGCCACCATTCCCGAGTCCCCAGATGTCTCAGTCCATTCCTGGGAATCCTGTTTGCCCTGCACTGCCTCGACATTCAAGCCGAGGATCGACTCACACCACGGTGGCACAGGGGACAGCCCTGTGGAAAGCCTCGTGGTAAAGCCTGGTGTGGGAAAGCTTCGAGGGAAAGCCACAGATCCCTATCCACGCGAAGGGAAACGTGACTCTTCTGCTACAGCTCGGGAGGAAATCTCACGTGCATGCCCCCCCACTCGAGACGAGGACTGACTCCCCTGGGAGACTCCAGAAGTACCCCAAGATCCATGTCAGCACTGGAGAGAAATCCTCTGGTTCCGGAACCGATTCCACACAAGGTCTTAGGCCCCGGCATCAACGGGAGAGGAATCCCGAGAGGCCCCCGAACAACTCGCATGTGGACCGGCCTTTCCTGAGGCCAACAGAGCGGGTCGCTGAGGTCCCCGTCCTAAGTCGAGAGCACCTGACGCAACTCGAGAAAATCCAGGAGGTCTCCCTTCCAGCGAGATAGCCCAATTTCCGCTGAGGCGTCTCGAGGCTAATCACACCTAACCTCTGAACTTCCAAAGGGTCCTTCACACCCTTGCTGCAACTCAAAGTTCCCGGACATACCCGTCTCCACTCGAGAGGAAGCACGAGAGTCCAGCCACATCCCAGAGGAGCCCTGTTTCCGACTCCTAGCTCGAGAGCAAGGATCCTTTCTCTGCGTCGTCCGAAAGAATTTCCGGCGTTCCCATAGCATCTCAAGAGGAGGCGCTGTCCACAGGAAAGGCGAAGAGGAACTCCAGGGTCGTGCCTCCATTCCCAGAGTCCACCAGATGTCTCAGTCCATTCCAGGGAAACCTGTTTCCCTGCACTGCCTCTACTTTCAAGACGAGGATCGACTCACACCACGGTGGCACGTGGACAGCCCTGTGGGAAAGCCTCGTGGGAAAGCCTCGAGGGAAAGGCTCAGATCCCTTGATCCATGCGAAGGGAAGCGTGACACTGCTGCTACAGCTCAGGAGGAAAGCGCACCGTGCATGCCCCCACTCGAGACGAGGACTGACTATCCCTGGGAGAGTCAGAAGTACGCCAAGATCCATGTCACCACTGGAGAGGAATCCTGAGGTTCCGGCACCGACTCCATACAAGCTCTTAGGCCCCGGCTCGAAGGGAGAGGAATCCCGAGAGACCCCCCGAGCAACTCGCATGGGACTGGCCTTTCCTGAGGCCACGAGAGCGGGTCCCTGTGGTTCCCGACATAAGTCCGAGAGCACCTGCCTTAACACAAGAAAATCCAGGAGGTTCTCCCCTCCAGGCGAGATGAGGCCCATTTCCGCTGAGGCGACTCGAGGCTAATCACACCTAACCTCTGGAACTTCCAAAGGGTCCCTTCACTCACATTGCTACAACTCAAGAAGTTCCCCAACATACCTGACTCCACTCGAGAGGAAGCACGAGAGTCCCGCCCACATGCAGAGGAGCCCCGTTTCCGCCTCGTACCTCGCGGTCAGGTATCCTTTCCTTGTATGTTCCGGAAAGAATTCCCGGTGTTCCCGTCGCAACTCATGAGGAGGCGCTCTCCACAGGAAAGGCGAGAGAAACTCCAGGTCGTGACATCATTCAAAGAGTACCCCAGATAGCTCAGTGTGCCGGTGTCCATCCTCGCTGCATCCAGGGAATTCGACGGATGGACAGCGTTGACGTGGAAAGTCTTGTGTAATTATTAATGTAAGATTAGATTAAGAAATTATAGGGTAGTAAGAAGATTAACTAGAGGAAAAAGGCTGAATAGCTAGGTTTTACGCGGAAGGCCAATTAAATTCCCGACAAGGGAATTTTCTGGCGGACTCTGGGTAATGGTGGCACGACCCTGGAGTTCCTCTCACCTTTCATGTGGAAAGCGGGTCCTCTTGAGATGCGACGGGAACACCGGGAATTCTTTCCCGACCACGCAGGGAAAGGAACCCTCCTCTCGAGCTAGGAGGCGGAAACGGGGCTCCTCTGGATGTGGGCGGGACTCTCGCTGCTTCCTCTCGAGTGGAGACGGGTATGTCGGGGAACTTCTTGAGTTGCAGCAAGTGTGTGAAGGACCCTTTGGAAGTTGCAGATGTTAGACGTGATTAGCCTCGAGACGCGTCAGTGGAAATGGGCCTCATCTCGCCTGGAGGGGAGAACCTACTGGATTTTCTCGAGTTGCGGCAGGTGCTCTCAACGTATGACGGGGACCTCAGGGACCCGCTCTGGTGGCCTCAGGAAAGGCCAGTCCCATGCGAGTTGCTCGTGGGCCTCTCAGGATTCCTCTCCCGTCGATGCCGGGGCCTAAGACCTTGCGTGGAGTCGGTGTCGGAACCTGAGGATTCCTTCCCAGTGCTGACATGGATCTTGGGGTACTTCTGGAGTCTCCTCAATGGAGTCGGTCCTCGTCTCGAGTGAGGGCATGCACGTGCGCTTTCTTCCCGAGGTCTAGCAGCAGTGTCACGCTTCCCTTCGCGTGGATCAAGGGACCTGTGGCTTTCCCTCGAGGCTTTCCCACGAGGCTTTCCCATGAGGCTTTCCCACAGGGCTGTCCCACGTGCCACCGTGGTGTGAGTCGATCCTGGGCTTGAAAGTGGAGGCAATGCAGGGAAAACAGCTGTCCCTGGAATGGACTGAGACATCTGGGGGACTCTGGTATGGTGGCACGACCCTGGAGTTCCTCGCGCCTTTCCTGTGGAGAGCGCCTCCTCTTGAGATGCGCCGGGAACGCCGGGATTTCTTTCCCGACCACGCAGGGAAAGGATCCCTCCTCTCGAGCTAGGAGGCGGAAACGGTGGCTCCTCTGGATGTGGGCGGGACTCTCGTGCTTCCTCTCGAGTGGAGACGGAATGTCGGGGATCTTCCTGAGTTGCAGCAAGGGTGTGAAAGACCCTTTGGAAGTTCCAGAGGTTAGGTGTGATTAGTCTCGAGACGCCTCAGCGGAAATGGGCCTCATCTCGCCTGGAGGGGAGAAGCTCCTGGATTTTCTCGGAGTTGTGGCAGGTGCTCTCGACTTACGACGGGGACCTCAGGGACCCGCTCTGGTGGCCTCAGGAAAGGCCAGTCCCCATGCGAGTTGCTCGGGGCCTCTCGGGATTCCTCTACGTCAATGACGGAGCCTAAGATCTTGTGTGAAGTCGGTGCCGGAACCTGAGGATTCCTCTCCAGTGCTGACATGGATCTTGGGGTACATCTGGAGTCTCCCCAGGGGAGTAAGTCCTCCTCTCGAGTGGGGGCATGCACGTGCGCTTTCCTCCCCGAGCAGCAGCAGCAGTGTCACGCATCCCTTCGTGTGATCAAGGGATCTGTGTCTTTCCCTCGAGGCTTTCCCCCACGAGTCTTAACCACAGGGCTGTCAAACGTGCCACCGGGGTGTGAGTCAATCCTCGGCTTGAAAGTCGAGGCAGTGCAGGGAAAACAGGTTTCCCTGGAATGGACTGAGACATTTGGGGGACTCTGGGAATAGTGGCACGACCCTGTTGTTCCTCTCGCCTTTCCTTTGGATTGCGCCTCCGCTTGAAATGCGACGGGAACGCCGGAAATTCTTTCCCGACCACGCAGGGAAAGGATCCCTCCTCTGGAGCTAGGAGGCGGAAACGGTGCTCCTCTGGATGTGGGCGGGACTCTCGTGCTTCCTCTCGACTTGAGACGGGTATGTCGGGGAACATCTTGAGTTGCAGCAAGGGTGTGAAGGACCCGTTGGAAGTTCCAGAGGTTAGGTGTGATTAGCCTCGAGACGCCTCAGCGGAAATGGGCCTCATCTAGCCTGGAGGGTAGAACCTCCTGGATTTTCTCGAGTTGCAGCAGGTGCTCTCGACTTACGTCGGGGACCTCAGGGACCCGATCTGGTGGCCTCAGGAAAGGCCAGTCCACATGCGAGTTGCTCGGGGGCCTCTCGGGATTCCTCTCCCGTCGATACCGGGGCCTAAGACCTACTGTGAAGTCGGTGCTGAAACCTGAGGATTCCTCTCCAGTGCTGACATGGATCTTGGGGTACTTCTGGAGTCTCCCCAGGGAAGTCCAGTCCTCGTCTCGAGAGGGGTATGCACGTGCGCTTTCCTCCCGAGCTGTGGCAGCTGTGTGGCACTTCCCTTCGCGTGGATCAAGGGATCTGTGGCTTTCCCATTGAGGCTTTCCCAGGAGGCTTTCCCAGGAGGCTTTCCCACGAGGCTATCCTCGAGGCTTTCCCACAGGGCTGTCCCACGTGCCACCGTGGTGTGAGTCGATCCTTGGCTTGAAAGCCGATGCAGTGCAGGGAAAACAGGTTTCCCTGGAATGGACGGAGACATCTGGGGGACTCTGGGTATGGTGGCACGACCCTGGAGTTCCTCTCACCTTTCATGTGGAAAGCGGGTCCTCTTGAGATGCGACGGGAACGCTGGGAATTCTTTCCCGACCACGCAGGGAAAGGAACCCTCCTCTCGAGCTAGGAGGCGGAAACGGGGCTCCTCTGGATGTGGGCGGGACTCTCGTGCTTCCTCTCGAGTGGAGACGGGTATGTCGGGGAACTTCTTGAGTTGCAGCAAGTGTGTGAAGGACCCTTTGGAAGTTGCAGATGTTAGACGTGATTAGCCTCGAGACGCGTCAGTGGAAATGGGCCTCATCTCGCCTGGAGGGGAGAACCTTACTGGATTTTCTCGAGTTGCGGCAGGTGCTCTCAACGTATGACGGGGACCTCAGGGACCCGCTCTGGTGGCCTCAGGAAAGGCCAGTCCCCATGCGAGTTGCTCGTGGGCCTCTCAGGATTCCTCTCCCGTCGATGCCGGGGCCTAAGACCTTGCGTGAGTCGGTGTCGGAACCTGAGGATTCCTTCCCAGTGCTGACATGGATCTTGGGGTACTTCTGGAGTCTCCTCAATGGAGTCGGTCCTCGTCTCGAGTGAGGGATGCACGTGCGCTTTCTTCCCGAGGTCTAGCAGCAGTGTCACGCTTCCCTTCGCGTGGATCAAGGGACCTGTGGCTTTCCCTCGAGGCTTTCCCACGAGGCTTTCCCATGAGGCTTTCCCACAGGGCTGTCCCACGTGCCACCGTGGTGTGAGTCGATCCTGGGCTTGAAAGTGGAGGCAATGCAGGGAAAACAGCTGTCCCTGGAATGGACTGAGACATCTGGGGGACTCTGGGTATGGTGGCACGACCCTGGAGTTCCTCTCGCCTTTCCTGTAGAGAGCGCCTCCTCTTGAGATGCGACGGGAACGCCGGGAATTCTTTCCCGACCACGCAGGGAAAGGATCCCTCCGCTCGAGCTAGGAGGCGGAAACGGGGCTCCTCTGGATGTGGGCAGAACTCTCGTGCTTCCTCTCCAGTGGAGACGGGTATGTCGGGGAACTTCTTGAGTTACAGCAAGGGTGTGAAAGACCCTTTGGATGTTCCAGACGTTAGATGTGATTAGCCTCGAGACGCCTCAGTGGAAATGGGCCTCATGTCGCCTGGAGGGGAGAACCTCCTGGATGTTCTCGAGTTGCGGCAGGTGCTCTCGACTTACGACGGGGACCTCAGGGACCCGCTCTGGTGGCCTCAGGAAAGGCCAGACCCCATGCGAGTTGCTCGGGGCCTCTCCGGATTCCTCTCCCTTCGATGCCGGGGCCTAAGACCTTGTGTTGATTTGGTGCCGGAACCTGAGGATTCCTCTCCAGTGCTGACATGGATTTGGGGTACTTCTGGGGTCTCCCCCGGGGAGTCAGTCCTCATCTTGAGAGGGGGCATGCACTTGCGCTTTTCTCCCGAGCTGTAGCAGCGTTGTCACGCTTCCCTTCGGCCAGGGTTCAAGTGATCTGTGGCTTTCCCTCGAGGCTTTCCCACCAGGCTTTCCCACAGGGCTGTCCCACGTGCCACCGGAGTGTGAGTCGATCCTCGCTTGAAAGCCGAGGCAGTGCAGGGAAAACAGGTTTTCCCTGGAATGGACTGAGATGTCTGGGGGACTCTGGGAATTGTGGAACGACCCTGGAGTTCCTCTCGCCTTTCCTGTGGAGAGCGCCTCCTCTTTAGATGCGACGGGAAAACCGGGAATTCTTTCCCGAACACGCAGGGAAAGGATCCCTCCTCTCGAGATAGGAGGCGGAAACGGGACTCCTCTGAATGTGGGCGGGACTCTCGTGCTTCCTCTCGAGTGGAGACGGGTATGTCGGGGAACTTCTTGAGTTGCAGCAAGGGTGTGAGGGACCCTTTGGAAGTTCCAGAGGTTAGGTGTGATTAGCCTCGAGACGTCTCAGCCGAAATGGGCCTCATCTCTCCTGGAGGGGAGAACCTCCTGGATTTTCTCGAGTTGCGGCAGGGTGCTCTTAACTTACGACGGGGACCTCAGGGACACGCTATGGTGGCCTCAGGAAAGGCCAGTCCCCATGCGAGTTGCTCGGGGGCCTGTCGGCATTCCTCTCCCGACGATGCCGGGGCCTAAGAACTTGTGTGGAGTCGGTGCCGGAACCTGAGGATTCCTCTCCAGTGCCGACATTGATATTGGGGTAATTCTGGAGTTTCCTCAATGGAGTCGGTCCTCGTCTCCAGTGGGGGCATGAACGTGCTGTTTCCTTCCGAGCTGTAGCAGCAGTGTCGCGCTTTCCCTTCGCGTGGATCAAGGGATCTGTGTCTTTCCCTCGAGTCTTTCCCACGAGGCTTTCCCACGAGGCTTTCCCACAGGGCTGTCCCACGTGCCACCGTGGTGTGAGTGATCCTCGCTTGAAAGTCGAGGCAGTGCAGGGAAAACATGTTTCCCTGGAATGGACTGAGACATCTGGGGGACTCTGGGAATGGTGGCACGACCCTTGTGTTCCTCTCGCCTTACCTGTGGAGAGCGTCTGCTCTTGAGATGCGACGGGAACGCCGGGAATTCTTTCCGAACACGCAGGGAAAGGATACCTCCTCTCGAGCTAGTAGGCGGAAACGGTACTCCTCTGAATGTGGGCGGGACTCTCGTGCTTCCTCTCGAGTGGAGACGGGTATGTCGGAGAACTTCTTGAGTTGCAGCAAGGGTGTGAAGGACCCTTTGGAAGTTAGAGAAGTTAGGCTTGATTAGCCTCAAGACGCCTCAGCGGAAATGGGCCTCATCTCGCCTGGAGGGGAGAACCTCCTGGATTTTCTCGAGTTGCGGCTGGTGCTCTCGACTTATGTCGGGGACATCAGTGACCCGCTCTGGTGGCCTCAGGAAAGGCCAGTCCACATGCGAGTTGCTCGGGGCCTCTCGGGATTCCTCTCCCGTCGATGCCGGGGCCTAAGACCTAGTGTGAAGTCGGTGCTGGAACCTGAGGATTCCTCTCCAGAGCTGACATGTATCTTGGGTACTTCTGGAGTCTCCCCAGGGGAGTCAGTCCTCGTCTCGAGAGGGGGAATACACGTGCGCTTTCCTCCCGAGCTGTAGCAGTAGTGTCGCGCTTCTCTTCACGTGGATCAAGCAATCTGTGGCTTTCCCCTGAGGCTTTCCCACAGGGCTGTCCCACGTGCCACCCATGGTGTGAGTCGATCCTTGTCTTGAAAATCGAGGCAGTGCAGGGAAAACAGGTTTCCCTAGAATGGACTGAGACATCTGGGGGACTCTGGGAATGGTGGCACGACACTGGAGTTCCTCTAGCCTTTCCTGTTGAGAGCGCCTCCTCTTGAGATGCGACGGGAACGCCGGGAATTCTTTCCCGAACACGCTGGAAAAGGATCCCTCCTCTCGAGCTAGGAGGCGGAAACGGGGCTCCTCTGGATATGGCGGAACTCTCGTGCTTCCTCTCGAGTGGAGAAGGGTATGTCGGGGAACTTCTTGAGTTGCAGCAAGGGTGTGAAGGACCCTTTGGAAGTTCCAGGGGTTAGGTGTGATTAGCCTCGAGAAGCCTCAGCGCAAATGGCCTCATCTCGCCTGGAGGGGAGAACCTCCTGGATTTTCTCGAGATGCGGCAGGTGCTCTCGACTTACGACCGGGACCTCAGAGACCCGCTCTGGTGGCCTCAGGAAAGGCCAGTCCACATGCGAGTTGCTCGGGGCCTCTCGGGATTCCTCTCCCGTCGATGCCGGGCCTAAGACCTAGTGTGAAGTCGGTGCCGGAACCTGAGGATTCCTCTCCCAGTGCTAACATGGATCTTGGGGTACTTCTGAAGTCTCCCCAGGGGAGTCAGTCCTCGTCTCGAGAGGGGTATGCACTTGCGCTTTCCTCCCGAGCTGTGGCAGCTGTGTGGCGCTTCCCTTCGCGTGGATCAAGGGATCTGTGGCTTTCCATCGAGGCTTTCCCAGGAGGCTTTCCCACGAGGCTATGCCTCGAGGCTTTCGCACAGGGCTGTCCCACGTACCACCGTGGTGTGAATCGATCCTCGGCTTGAAAGTCGAGGCAGTGCAGGGTAAACAGGTTTCCCTGGAATGGACTGAGATATCTGGGGGACTCTGGGAATGGTTCCACGACCCTGGAGTTCGTCTCGCCTTTCCTGTGGAGAGCGCCTCCTCTTGAGATGCGACGGGAACACCGGGAATTCTTTCCCGACCACGCAGGGAAAGGATCCCTCCTCTCGAGCTAGGAGTCGGAAACGGGGCTCCTCTGGATGTGGCGGGACTCTCGTGCTTCCTCTCGAGTGCAGAGGGGTATGTCGGGGAACTTTTTGAGTTGCAGCAAGGGTGTGAAGGACCCTTTGGAAGTTCCAGAGTTTAGGTGTGATTAGCCTCGAGACGCCTCAGCGAAATGGGGCTCATCTCGCTTGCAGGGGAGAACCTCCTGGATTTTCTCGAGTTGCGGCTGGTGCTCTCGACTTACGACGGGACCTCAGGGACCCGCTCATGGTGGCATCAGGAAAGGCCAGTCCCCATGCGAGTTGGCCGGGCGGCTTCTGCGGATTCCTCTCCCGTCGATGCTGGTGCTAAAGACCTAGTGTGGAGTCGGTGCCGGAACCTGAGGATTCCTCTCCAGTGCTGACATGGATCTTGGGGTACTTCTGGAGTCTCCCCAGGGGAGCCAGTCCTCGTCTCGAGTTGGGGCATGCACGTGCCGCTTTCCTCCCAAGCTGTAGCAGCAGTGTCGCGCTTCCCTTCCCGTGGATCAAGGATCTGTGGCTTTCCCTTTGAGCTTTCCCAGGAGGCTTTCCCAGGAAGTTTTCCAAAGGGCAGTCCACGAGCCACCGTGGTGTGAGTCGATCCTCGGCTTGAAAGTCGAGGCAGGTGCAGGGAAAACTGGTTTCCCTGGAATGGACTGAGACATCTGGGGGACTCTGGGAATGGTGGCACGACTCTGGAGTTCCTCTCGCCTTTCCTGTGGAGAGCGCCTCCTCTTGAGATGCGACGGGAACGCAGGGGAATTCTTTCCCTCGACGCAGTGAAAGGATCGCTCCTCTCGAGCTAGGAGGCGGAAACAGGGCTCCTCTGGATGTGGCGGAACTCTCGAGCTTACTCTCGAGTGCAGACGGGTATGTTTGGGGAACTTCTTGAGTTGCAGCAAGGCTGTGAAGGACCCTTTGAAGTTCCAGAGGTTAGGTGTGATTAGCCTCGAGATGCCTAGCGCAAATGGGCCTCATCTCGCCTGGAGGGAGAATCTCCTGGATTTTCCTCGAGATGCGGCAGGTGCTCTCTACTTTAGATGGGCACCTCAGGGACCGCTCTTGTGTATTTAGGAAAGGCAGTCCCCATGCGAGTTCTCGGCCTCTCGGATTCCTCTCCCGGGATGCCGGGGCCTAAGACCTTGTGTGAGTCGGTGCCAGAACCTGAGGATTCCTCTCCAGTGCTGAATGGATCTTGGGGTACTTTTTGGAGTCTCCCCAGGGAGTCAGTCCTCGTCTCGGTGGGCATGCACGTGCGTTTTCCTCCCGAGCTGTAGCAGCAGGTCACGCTTCCCTTCGCTGGATATCTGTGGCTTTCCCTCGAGGATCCCAGGAGGCTTTCCTGAGGCTTTCCCACAGGGCTGTCCCACGTGCCACCGTGGTGTGAGTGGATCCTCGCTTGAAAGTCGAGGCAGTGCAGGGAAAACAGGTTTCCCTGGAATGGACTGAGACATCTGGGCGACTCTGGGAATGGTGGCACGACCTGGAGTTCCTCTCGCCTTTCCTGTGGAGAGCGCCTCCTCTTGAGATGCGACGGGAACGCCGGGAATTTCTTTCCCCACACGCAGG
>NW_017191377.1:0-10809 GCF_001704415.2 Capra hircus
CTGGTGGTCGGAAAGAATTCCTGCGTTCCCGTCGCACCTCAAGAGGAGGGCGCTCTCACAGGAAAGGCGAGAGGTACTCCAGGGTCGTGACACCATTCCCAGATTCCCCAGGTGTCTCAGTCCATTCCAGGGAAACCTGTTTTCCCTGCACTGTCTCGACTTTGAAGCCGAGGATCGAATCACACCACGGTGGCAGGTGGGACAGCCCTGTGGGAAAGACTCGTGGGAAAGCCTCTTGGGAAAGCTCGAAGGAAAGCCACAGATCCATTGATCCACTCGAAGGGAAGCGTGACACTGCTGCTACAGCTCGGAGGAACTCATACGTGCATGCCCCACTCGAGAGGAGGACTGACTCCCCTGGGGAGACTCCAGAAGTACCACAAGATCCATGTCAGCACTGGAGAGGAATCCTCAGGTTCCGGAACCGAATCCACACAATATCTTACTCCCCGGATTCGACGCGAGAGGAATCCTGAGTAGCCCCCGAGCAACTCGCATGGGGACTGGACTTTCCTGAGGCCACCAGAGCGGGTCCCTGAGGTCCCCGTCGTAAGTCGAGAGCACCTGCCGCAACTCGAGAAAATCCAGGAGGTTCTCCCCTCCAGGCGAGATGAGGCCCATTTCCGCTGAGGCGCCTCGAGGCTTATCACACCTAGCCTCTGGAACTTTCATAGGGTCCTTCACACCCTTGCTGAAACACAAGAAGTTCCACGATATACCTGTCTCCACTCGAGAGGAAGCACGAGAGTCCCGCCCACATCCAGAGGAGCCCCGTTTCCGCCTCCTAGTTCGAGAGGAGGGATCCTTTCCCTGCGTGGTCGGGGAAAGAATTCCCGGTGTTCCCGTCGCATCTCAAGAGGAGGTGCTCTCCAAGGAAAGGCGAGAGGAACTCCAGGGTCGTGCCACCATTCCAGAGTCCCCAGATGTCTCAGTCCATTCCAGGGAAAACTGTTTTCCCTGCACTGCCTCGGCTTTCAAGCCGCGGATCGACTCACACCACGGTGGTAAGTGGGACAGCCCTGTGGGAAAGCCTCGTGGGAATGCCTCGTGGGAAAGCCTCGATGGAAAGCCACAGATCCCTTGATCCATGCGAAGGAAGCGTGACACTGCTGCTAAAGCTGGCAGGAAAGCACACGTGCATGCCCCCACTCCATAGGAGGACTGACTCCCCTGGGGAGACTCCAGAAGTACCCCAAGATCCATGTCAGCACTGGAGAGGAATCCTCAGGTTCGGGCACCGACTCCACACAAGGTCTTAGGCCCCGGCATGGACGGAGAGGAATCCTGAGAGGCCCCGAGCAACTCGCATGGGGACTGGCCTTTCCTGAGGCCACCAGAGCGGGTCCCTGAGGTCCCCGTCGTAAGTCGAGAGCACCTGCCGCAACTCGAGAAAATCCAGGAGGTTCTCAACTCCAGGCGAGATGAGGCCCATTTCCGCCCAGGCGTCTCGAGGCTAATCACACCTAACCTCTGGAACTTCCAAAAGGTTCCTTCACACCCTTGCTGCAACTCAAGAAGTTCCCCACATCCCCGTCTCCACTCGAGAGGAAGCACGAGAGTTCCGCCCACATACAGAGGAGCTCCGATTCCGCCTCTAAGCTCGAGAGGAGGGATCCTTTCCCTGCGCTTGGGAAAGAATTCCCGGAGTTCCCGTCGCATCTCAAGAGGAGGCGATCTCCACAAGAAAGGCGAGAGGAACTCCAGCGTCGTGCCACCATTCCCAGAGTCCCCCAGATGTGTCAGTCCATTCCAGGGAAACCTGTTTTCCCTGAACTTCTTCGGGGTTCAAGCCGAGGATCGATTCACACCACGGTGGCACGTGGGACAGCCCTGTGGAAAGCCTCGTGGGAAAGCCTCGAGGGAAAGCCACAGATCCCTTGATCCACACGAAGGGAAGTGTGACACCGCTGCTACAGCTCGGGAGGAAAGCGCACCTGCATGTCCCCACTCGTGACGAGGACTGACTCCCCTGGGGAGTCTCCAGAAGTACCCCAAGATCCATTTAGCACTGGAGAGGAATCCTCAGGTTCCGGCACTCACAACACAGAAGATCTTAGGCCCCGCATCGACGGGAGAGGAATCCGAGAGGCCCCCGAGCAACTCCCATGGGGACTGGCCTTTCCTGAGCCCACCAGAGCGGGTCCCTGAGGTCCCCGTCTTAAGTCAAGAGCACCTGCCCAACTCGAGAAAATCCAGGAGGTTCTCCCCTCCAGGCGAGATGAGGCCCATTTCCGCTGAGGCGTCTCGAGGCTAATCAAATCTAACATCTGGAAAATCCAAAGGGTCCTTCACAACCTTGCTGCACTCAAGAAGTTCCCTGACATACCCGTCTCCACTCGAGAGGAAGCACGAGAGTCCCGCCCATATCCAGAGGAGCCCCGTTTTCGCCTCCTAGCTCGAGAGGAGGGATCCTTTACCTGCGTAGTCGGGAAAGAATTCCCGGCTTTCCTGTCGCATCTCAAGAGCAGGCGCTCTCCATAGGAAAGGCGAGAGGAACTCCAGGGTCGTGCCACCATTCCCAGAGTACCCAGATGTCTCAGTCCATTCCAGGGAAACCTGTTTTCCCTGCACCGCCTATTTCAAGCCGAGGATCGACTCACACCACGGTGACACCTGGGACAGCCCTGTGGGAAAGCCTCCTGGGATAACCTCGTGGGAAAGCCTCGAGGGAAAGCCACAGATCCCTTGATCCATGCAAAGGGAAGCGTGACACTGCTGCTATACCTCGGGAGGAAATCGGACGTGCATGCCCCACTCGAGACGAGGACAGACTCCACTGGGGAGACTCCAGAAGTACCCAAGATCCTTGTCAGCACTGGAGAGGAATGCTCAGGTTCCGGCACCGACTCCACAAAAGATCTTAGGCCCTGGCATCGACGGGAGAGGAATCCCGAGAGGCCCCCCGAGCAACTCAAATGGGGACTGGCCTTTCCTGAGGCCACCAGAGCGGGTCCCTGAGGTCCCCTTCGGAAGTCGAGAGCACCTGCCGCAACTCGAGAAAATCCAGGAGGTTCTCCGCTCCAGGCGAGATGAGGCCCATTTCCGCTGAGGCGTCTCGAGGCTAATCACACCTAACCTCTGGAATTTCCAAAGGTTCCTTCACACTCTTGCTGCAACTCAAGAAGTTCCCCACATACCCGTCTCCACTCGAGAGGAAGCACGAGAGTCCCGCCCACATCCAGAGAAGTCCCGTTTCAACCTCCTAGCTCGAGAAGAGGGATCCTTTCCCTGCGTGGACGGGAAAGAATTCCCGGCGTTTCCGTCGCATCTCAAGAGGAGGCGCTCTCCACAGGAAAGTCGAGAGGAACTCCAGGGTTGTACAACCATTCCAAGAGTCCCCCAGATGTCTCAGTCCATTCCAGGGAAACCTGTTTTCCCTGCTCTGCCTCGACTTTCAAGACGAGGATCGACTCACACCACGGTGGCACGTGGGACAGCCCTGTGGGAAAGCTTCGTGGGAAAGCCTCGAGGGAAAGCCACAGATCCCTTGATCCGCGCGAAGGGAAGCGTGACACTGCTGCTACAGCTCGGGAGGAAGCGCACCTGCATGCCCCCACTCTAGAAGAGGACTGACTCCCCTGGGGAGACTCCAGAAGTACCCCAAGATCCATGTCAGCACTGGAGAGGAAATACTCAGGTTCCGGCACCGACTCCACACAGATCTTAGGCCCGGCATTGATGGGAGAGGAAGCCCAAGAGGCCCCGTGCAAGTCGCATGGGGACTGGCCTTTCCTCAGGCCACCAGAGCGGGTCCCTGAGGTCCCCGTCGTAAGTTGAGAGCACCTGCCGCAACTCGAGAAAATCCAGGAGGATCTCACCTCCAGGCGAGATGAGGCCTATTTGTGCTGAGGCGTCTCGAGGCTAATCACACCTAACCTCTGGAACTTCCAAAGGATCCTTCACACCCTTGCTGCAACTCAAGAAGTTCCCCGACATACCCGTCTCCACTCGAGAGGAAGCACGAGAGTCCCGCCCACATCCAGAGGAGCCCCGTTTCCGCCTCCTAGCTCGAGAGGAGGGATCCTTTCCCTGCGTGGTCGGGAAAGAATTCCCGGCATTCCCGTCTCATCTAAAGAGGAGGCGCTCTCCACAGGAAAGGAGAGAGGAACTCCAGGGTCGTTCCACCTTTCCCAGAGTCCCCCAGATGTCTCAGTCCATTCCAGGGAAACCTTTTTTCCCTGCACTTCCTCGACTTTCAAGCCGAGGATCGACTCACACCACGGTGGCACGTGGGACAGCCCTGTGAGAAAGCCTCGTGGGAAAGCCTCGTGGGAAAGCCTCGTGGGAAAGCCTCGTGGTAAAGTCACAGATCCCTTGATCCATGCGAAGGGCAGCGTGACGCTGCTGCTACAGCTCGGAGGAAAGCGCACGTGCATGCCCCCACTCGAGACGAGGACTGACTCCCCTGGGGTGACTCCAGAAGAACCCCAAGATCCTCGTCTCCCGGGGTCCAGCCCCGGTGGATCCAGGGAATTCGAAGGGTGGACGGCGTTGGCGTGGAAAGACTTGTTTGTTTATTAATGTAAGATTAGATTAAGAAACTATAGTGTAATAAGAAGATTAAGTGGAGGAAGAGGGCTGAATAGCTTGGTTTACGCGGAAGGCCAATAAAATTCCAGACAAGGAATTTGCACCATCTACCTTGGGCCACCGGCGCCCGCTTGAATATCTAAGTGTGCCTCGCCTTAAGCTCCCTTTCCTGCGGGTCTTAACAGCTGGGACAAGTAAGTAGACCTGGGCGAGCCCCGCCGCCCCAGATGGAGATTCAGCCTGAAGTTAAAGTAAAGAGCAGAGAGAGGGAAGGGAGAGAAGAAGAGAGAGAGAGAGACATGCGGGGAGCCAGAGTCCAAGAAACCAGGCCGAGAGACTAGTTCGAGAAACCGGTCTGATCCTTTATTGTTCAGAAGACCTTTTATACTTTTGATAAAACATGGAGATCAATGGGTAACACAGAATTATGTGGCGTTCGCAGCCCAGACTCTTTCTATACATCATTTTGTATACAAAAGGTCTCAGGTGATTTACATTATCTTCTGGCCAAGAGGCTTGTTAACACTTTTTAGCTCTCTTCCTTAATGAATGTTAATTTTGTTTCCCCTGAAGTGTTTTTCTTTAATCTGCATTTCCTTAAAGCATTAAAGTTACATCTCTATAGAACAAAGGTGCAGTGGGATATAACAAAGAAGGTACTTAACTCGAAGATCTAATGTTGCTAATACCAGGTCTACTACTTGTTTTTCTATATACCAACTATATCTAAAAATAAAGGATATGAAAATTTGGCAGCAAGCATTGACTCAACAAATGAAACTTTTAATCAGTCCTATTCTAAAGATTTTGACTCTTCGGAAGCCCCTACATTCCTAGGATGTTTTAAGCTTCCTGTGCCTCCTGCGGTCAGGAGGCCTCAAACAATCACACTCGCAGAGTCCTGCAGGCAGGCTAGAAAGCCATCGAAGGGGTTTTTGGATTGAAACACTCTTTCAAATGCAGAAGACTAAAGCCCTGAATTGACTTTTTCCAGAAAATGTCAGAAGAGTGGAAAACAGAGCACAAAAGCCGGCAGATTTTGTTGGGGTACATGCTTAGGAATTTCCGGAGGGGTCCCTGAAGTCTGAGCACGCCTTGCGTATGTCAGTTTCCTTCCTCATGACCTTGTCACGGGCGGGATTCCTCACACTGGCTTCTGGCATCTCCCCCTTCTTTATTATTTTTTAAAAAATTAGGTGCAGATCAGTCGCGAGATTCTGAATGCTCTGCCGAAGAGTCCTGACAACACAAGGAAGCACGATTACAAGGAGCAGGATTATGGCACCCACAGCAGCATAGCTAGAAACAGTAGTCAGAAGAGTTTTTCCAGAAATGAAGTCAGAGAAGGTGTGGAAAAAGTCATTGGCTTCTCCTGCGGCAGTAAAATCTAATCGAGAGTGTTCCAAGGTCTGAATCTGATTATGAAGTTTCCCTAAGTCTAAACTAATATCTGAGCTGTTCCAAACACCTAAAATATGATTTTTGACTCTCTCCCATTCAAAATCTGTCTCATTTACTTTCAGGGATGTAACACATATCCACCGGTAATCAGCATGACATGAAAGAGCCATTTTCACTTTCAGACTCTGTAATTCAGTCCCAATATGCATTACTGCTTCTTCTAAGGCATCAACCCTTATTTCTAGCTTCCTATCTATAATTTCCTGGGTTGCCAGCGTTAAAGAAACATTTTTGGATACGGTATCAACATATTGGGCAGTATGCACTTGTTGAGACAATGACAATGCCGCCACAGTAACAGAAGTAATTGCAGTATCAAAGCCGATATTCCCAAAACAAGTAAGCCCAAAACCGTCGTGTCCGCATTAAATCTTGTAGCCGTTGCAGTACAGCTAGGCCATGGTTATCATACCAATACGTGGCTACAGTTACAGGTACCATGAGATAGGACGGACGTTTTAAAACCATGAAAGAGCAAATTTTATATTGAGGAGTTAAACAGGATGAAAGCATACATTGTTCACAAGACACTACATGGGGTCCACCTGTATAATTCAATTGTATGTTAAGTCTTTCAGAATCATTAGTGAAAAGAAAAACATAAGGAGAGGGTAAACAAGCTAAAATAGAGTAGGTAGAGGTATTCTTTGGTCGGATTAAAATAATAGGGGCGGTGGCTGCAAGGGCTCTCCAAATTTCTGGCTGCCAAAAGGTTTTACCTCTAGTCGTATAAGACAGCATAGGGGGTACAAATTGGTTATGATGCCGTCTGGTGGCAACTAACGGCCAAGAAACTGAATATTTTTTCCAATTATCCAATCTATTGATAAAGCCATCGTCAGACTCAGGGTCTTGACCTGGATTTGGGTTGCTCCAGTCCTGAATTGCACAATTTCTTCCTCCCGGCATATTGTAATCTATTTTCGAATTATAAATACAAGACTTCCAAATCGGATATCCTGAATGATCATCTATAGTTTTCCAAATAACATCTGAGGGAGCAACATCGTCACAATTTGGATAGTCTGATGGAGTTTTGAGAGACAAGGACTTATAGGGGCCAAGGACCCCAGGCATATGGGCTCGTAATATCCAAGCAGACCGATCCCCTTTAGATGCAAATTTAGAGGTTGGGGAATCTGTCATAACTGCTTTGGTGGAGGCTCCAACGCATCCCGTCTTGGTAAAGAAATCTCCTGTAAGGCCAGGAGGAAAATTAAAGCAAACAGGAAAATCATCTGCTAGTCCTTTAAAGGTATAATTGAAATTAATAGGGTATTGGTCTTTTGTATAGGAAGTATAAGATCCTCCCAAAAGGCGAGGCTGGTCTGTACTAACTCGTATGGGGTCACTGTTCCAAGTAACAACTTGGAAAGTTGAGGATCCGGGAGAAACGCCCAATATTTGGTTGGAATGGGAGCAGCGCTTACCTGGCAAGAGAGCAAGGCAAGCATGGCAATAAACACCTTTTCAGGAGAGACTGACGATCCCTGTAGGGGTAGCTATCCCCTGTGCCTGGCGACAGAGGGCTTTAATCTGTCCCCAGGTAGGTAAGGAGGCTTGTTGGGTTGACTGAGCTGGGCGTCCTAATGGATTCCTGCGAGGCAAAAAATCAGGGGGCGCAATATCCTGTATCTGAAGTCGTGACATCTGTCCAGTGGGGTGGCTCCTCCTCGCCTATCCGGGATCTCCAATGTCAGCTGTCCTGGGTCAGCGGCATTTCCCGTGCTGCGGGGGGAGCGGAGGAAGAGGGAGTTTCTTCCTTTTTAGAGATCGCGGTGGCGGGGGATTCTGATATCCGGGAGCTGAGACATGGCGAATTAGTCTGTCTGGAACCCAAATCAGAGCGTCCGCGTCCTGTGGAAAAACACAAGCATACCCTCGCCCACTGGTTAATAAGGGGTCAGGACCTTTCCATTGTCCGGAGAGAAGGTCCCTCCATTTTACTAATGGTTTTGCATTCAATTGCTCTGGGCACCAATGGCGAAGCATTGCAGTGTTTCCGGATGAATCAGTATTTAAGTTATTTATTACGAAAAGAGCATGTTTCAAAATCTGATGGGGCGAACTATATTTAAATTCCCCTTCTTTTAGTTTTTGAATATGGATTTTCAGTGTTTGATGTGCTCTTTCCACAATGGCTTGTCCTTGCGGGTTATAAGGGATGCCGGTGTTATGTTTAATTTGAAATCTTGTACAGAATTGCTGAAAAGATTTAGAAGTGTAAGCAGGGGCATTATCAGTTTTTTAAAGCTTTTGGCAAGCCCAGATAGGAAAAGCATGTAAAAAGATGTTGTATTACATCTTTTACTGCTTCCCCTGTACGAGCAGTGGCAATAATAACATGAGAGAAGGTATCTACAGTTACATGAACAAAAGACAGTTTTCCAAACGAAGAGACATGGGTTACATCCATTTGCCAGAGTGCATTAGGTTTGAGACCGCGAGGGTTAACTCCCAGAGGCAAAGCATTCATCGGTAGTAGGACAATGTGAACAAGAACGAACAATCTCTCGGGCAGATTCTCGAGGAATTTGAAACTGGTATCGTAAGGCCAGTGGCATTCTGATGATGAAGTGAGTGAGAAGCTCGAGCTTCTTCAAAAACAGAAGCCACTGAAATCCTGGTTAACGAATCTGCCAATTCATTGAGAGCATTTAAAGGGCCAGGCAGCCGGAATGAGCTCGAATGTGGCCGATAAAGAACGCCCGATTTCTTTTCCAAATTTGCTGCTGGCAGTCTAGTTAACAAATGGTAGATAGCGGTTTTGTTTTCAGGCAAAACTGCAGTCTCAATGTGTGGAAACAGCCTGACCACATACTGAGAGTCAGAATAAAGGTTAAATTCTTTCTCTGCAAACATAACAAAGGCCTCAATAACAGCTGTGATTTCAGCTCTTTGAGCTGAAGTTTCTTTGTGTTTCCAAAAGTTTCTGATGATCTCTTGTGACTATAGAGGCTCTACCATTAGCCGATCCATCAGTAAAGACTACCTGAGCATCTGAAATAGGGAACTGTTTACACCGGACAGGAAAAATAACTGGATGGTTAGACATAAAATTTAGCAAAACATGTGAGGGTAAATGATGCAAAATTTGACCACAGTAATTCCCTATAGCTGCCAGTCTTCATCAAACATTAGAAGAGCATCAAGCTACTCCTTATTATATGGAATTACAATCTCTGATGGCTCCTTACCAAACAATTCAATGCTCCGCTTCCTTCCTTTTAGCATTAATGTGGCAATTGAACCAGGATAAGAAGCCACGACTTTTTTAGCTTGGGTGGGAAGATGGATCCATTCTAAAGGGCCGCCTTGCCACAGAACTCCCGTAGGCGCCACTGGAGTAGCTAGGGCAAAGGAACTGCCAAGTCATCGTCAAATCAATTCTTTACATAGCTATTCGATAAGGCTGCTTCTACTTTGCCTAGGGCTTCTTGAGCCTCAGCTGTTAATTGTCTTTTAGAGGTTGGATCAGGATCCCCGCGTAAAATGTTAAAAAGAGGTTTTAATTCGGCAGTGGTTAATTTTAAATATGGCCTAATCCAATTAATATCACCTAAAAGTTTTTGATAATCATTTAAAGTAATAAGATGGTCTTTTCTCAATTGCAACGGGGTATGAGTCACCGTTTCCGAATTTATGACTCTCCCTAAGTAAGTTATGGGCGGATTGATTTGAATTTTTTCTGGGGCAATTTTTAGGCTTCTGTCTGTCAATGCCTGGGTCAGGTCCTGGAGGACAGTTTGCAGGTGAACTCTATCAGGATGAGCTATTAAAATATCATCCATATAGTGAATCATGTATACGTGTTCATATTTAACCCTAATATCTTGTAGAGCGGCATTAACAAATTTTTGGCATAAGGTAGGGCTATTTTCATTTCCTGAGGCAAAACTTTCCACTGAAACCTTAAGTAAGGCTGCTTAAGATTTTCTGATGGCAGACTAAAGGCAAATCGCTTTTTATCTTCAGGATTTAAGGGAATAGTGAAAAAACAATCTTGTAAATCAATAACAATTATATTATATCCCTCTGAACGGCTACTGGGAAGGGAGCCCAGGCTGTAAGGCCCCATGTCCTCCATGGTGGCATTAATAGCTCTCAAATCCTGTAAAAGTCGCCGTTTACCAGATTTTTTCTTAATGACAAAAATAGGAGTGTTCCAGGGGCTATTGGAGGGCTCAATATGTCCCAATTCTAATTGTTCAAAGATTAATGCTTTAGCTGCCAGTAATTTTTCCTTATGCAGAGGCCATTGTTCTACCCACACCGGATCTTGAGATTTCCATGTAATGGGGTCGGCAGCAAAACAATGGCCTCCATTATAAATTTGGATATCCCAATCCAGCACGTAACTTGCGAGGAGTTGGGCAAATTGGCTCAATTATCCCTGTCTGTTGTTTTACCAATCTTTTGATGGATCATAGCCATCTGCAACATCTGAGAGGTCACTTTATCATCAGGGCTAAAAAAGTAACACTCCCATTTGAGACAGCACGTCCCTCCCCACAGGGTAAAGGGGGAGTGAAGGACTACATACGGTTGGAAAGTTCCACGGGTATCCTCAAATTGCCAATCTAAAATTTTTGCACTTTTGGCTACTGTGGGGGCTCTTCCTATCCCACCAAGTTATTTTCGTAGTATGTGTGGGCCAGGAGCTGGGCCAGTCTTTTCCTGAAATGCAAGAAACGTCTGCTCCTGTGTCTAATAACCCCACAATAGACTTGCCATTAATCAGAATAGTTTTCATAGGACGTTTTCTGAGTAATTTCTGTTATCCAAAAAACCATATCACTAGACCCAAATCCTTTATCC
>NW_017191378.1:0-10809 GCF_001704415.2 Capra hircus
GGGAACGCCGGGAATTCTTTCTTCCCGAACACGCAGGGAAAGGATCTCTCCTCTCGAGCTAGGAGGTGGAAACGGGCTCCTCTCGATGTAGGCGGGACTCTCGTGCTTCCTCTCGGTGGAGACGGGTATGTCGGGGAACTTCTTGAGTTGCAGCAAGGGTGTGAAGGACCCTTTGGAAGTTCCAGATCTTTGATGTGATTAGCCTCAAGTCGCCTCTGCGGTAATGGCCTCATCTCTCCTGGAGGGGAGAACCTCCTGGATTTTCTCGAGTTGCGGCAGGTGCTCTCGACTTACGACGGAGACCCCTGGTACCCGCTCTGGTGGCCTCAGAAAGGCCAGTCCCATACGAGTTGCTCGGGGCCTCTCAGGATTCCTCTCCCTTCGATTGCCGGTGCCTAAGATCTTGTGTGGAGTTGGTTCCGGAACCTGAGCATTCCTCTCCAGTGCTGACATGGATCTTGGGGTACTTCTGGAGTCTCCCCAGGAAAGTCAGTCCTCGTCTCGAGTGGGGGCATGCACGTGCGCTTTCCTCCGAGCTGTAGCAGCAGTGTCACGCTTCACTTCGCGTGATCAAGGACTATGGCTTTCCAAGGAGGCTTTCCCACGAGTTTTCCCACGAGGCTTTCCACAGGGCTGTCCCACGTGCCACGTGGTGTGAATCGATCCTCAGCTTGAAAGTCGAGGCAGTGCAGGGAAAACAGGTTTCCCTGGAATGGACTGGAGAACATTTGGGGGAATCTGGAATGGTGGCACGACCCTGGAGTTCCTCTCGCCTTTCCTGTGGAGAGCGCCTTCTCTTGAGATGCGACGGGAACGCCGGGAATTCCTTCCCGACCACGCAGGGAAACGATACCTCCTCTCCGAGCTAGGAACGGAAACGGGGGCTCCTCTGGATGTGGGTGGGATTATCGTGCTTCCTCTCGAGTGGAGACGGGTATGTTGGGCATCTTCTTGAGTTGCAGCAAGTGTGTGAAGGACCTTTGGAATTTCCAGATATTAGGTGTGATTAGCCTCCGAGACTCCTCAGCGGAAATGGGCCTCATCTCGCGTGGAGGGGAGAACCTCCTGGATTTTCTCGACTTGGGGCAGGTGCTCTCGACTTATGATGGGGACAACAGGGACCCGCTCTGGTGGCTTCAGGAAAGGCCCAGTCCCCATGGCGATTTGTTCGGGGGCCTCTCGGGATTCCTCTCGCCCGTCGATGCCGGGGCCTAAGACCTTGTGTGGAGTTCGGTGCCGGAACCTGAGGATTCCTCTCCAGTGCTGACATGGATCTTGGGAAACTTCTGGAGTCTCCCTGGGAGTCAGTCCTCGTCTCGAGTGGGGGCATGCACGTGCGCTTTCCTCCCGAGTGTAGCAGAAGTGTCACGCTTCCCCTTCGCGTGGATCAAGGGATCTGTGGCTTTCCCCTCGAGGCTTTCCCACGAGGCTTTCCCACGAGGCTTTCCCACAGGGCTGTCCCAGGTGCCCCCTTCATGTGAGTCGATCCCGCTTGAAGTCGAGGCAGTGCAGGGAAAATAGGTTTCCCTGGAAGGGACTGAGACATCTGATGTCTCTGGGGATGGTGGCACGACCTTGGAGTTCCTCTCGCCTTTCCTGTGGAGAGCCCCTCCTCTTCAGATGCGACGGGAACGCCGGGAATCTTTCCCGACCACGCAGGGAAAGGATCCCTCCTCTCGAGCTAGGAGGCAGAAACGGGCTCCTCTGGATGTGGCCGGGACTCTCGTGCTTCCTCTCGAGTGGAGATGGGTATGTCGGGGAACTTCTTGAGTTGGCAGCAAGGTTGTGAAGGACCCTTTGGAAGCTTCCAGAGGTTAGGTGTGATTAGCCTCGAGACGCCTCAGCGAAAATGGGCCTCATCTCGCTTGAAGGGGAGAACCTCCTGGATTTTCTCGAGTTGCAGCAGGTGCTCTCGACTTAAGACGTGGACCTCAGGGACCCGCTCTAGTGGCCTCAGGAAAGGCCAGTCCCCATGCGAGTTGCTCGGGGCCTCTCAGGATTCCTCTCCCGTCTATGCCGGTGCCTAAGAACTTGTGTGGAGTCGGTGCCGGAACCTGAGCATTCCTCTCCAGTGCTGACATGGATCTTGGGGTACTTCTGGAGTCTCCCCAGGGGAGTTAGTCGTCGTCTTGAGTGGGGGCATGCAAGTGAGCTTTCCTCCCGAGCTGTAGCAGCAGTGTCACGCTTCCCTTCGCGAGATCAAGGATCTGTGGCTTTCCCTCAAGGCTTTCCCGTGATGCTTTCCCACGAGGCTTTCCCACAGGGCTGTCCCACGTGCCACCGTGGTGTGAGTCGATCCTCGGCTTGAAAGTGGAGGCCAGTGCAGGGAAAACAGGTTTCCCTGGAATGGACTGAGACATCTGGGGACTCTGGGAATGGTGGCACGACCCTGGGAGTTCCCCTCACCTTTCCTGTGTTGAGCGCCTCCTCTTGAGTTGCGACGGGAATGCCGGGCATTCTTTCCCGAACAAACAGGGAAAGGATCCCTCCTCTCGAGCTAGGAGGGGGAATCGGGCTCCTCTGAATGTGGGCGGGACTCTCATGCTTCCTCTCCGAGTGGAGACGGGTATGTTTGGGATCTTCTTGAGTTGCAGCAAGGGTGTGAAGGACCCTTTGTAAGGTCCAGAGGTTAGGTGTGAATTAGCCTTGAGACACCTCAGTGGAAATGGTCCTCATCTCGCCTGGAAGGGAGAACCTCCTGGATTTTCTCAAGTTGCGGCAGGTGCTCTCGACCCACGACGGGGCCCCTCAGGGACCCGCTCTGGTGGCCTCAGGAAAGGCCAGTCCCCATGCAAGTTGTACGGGATCTCTCGGGATTCCTCTCCCGACGGGAATGCCGGGCATTCTTTCCCGACCACGCAGGGAAACGATACCTCCTCTCGAGCTAGGAAACGGAAACGGGGCTCCTCTGATGTGGGTGGGATTATCGTGCTTCCTCTCGAGTGGAGACGGGTATGTTGGGCATCTTCTTGAGTTGCAGCAAGTGTGTGAAGGACCTTTGGATTTCCAGATGTTAGGTGTGATTAGCCTCGAGACTCCTCAGCGGAAATGGGCCTCATCTCGAGTGGAGGGGAGAACCTCCTGGATTTTCTCGACTTGGGGCAGGTGCTCTCGACTTATGATGGGACAACAGGGACCCGCTCTGGTGGCTTCAGGAAAGGCCAGTCCCCATTCGATTTGTTCGGGGGCCTCTCGGGATTCCTCTCCCGTCGATGCCGGGGCCTAAGACCTTGTGTGGAGTCGGTGCCGGAACCTGAGGATTCCTCTCCCAGTGCTGACATGGATCTTGGGAAACTTCTGGAGTCTCCCCTGGGAGTCAGTCCTCGTCTCGAGTGGGGGCATGCACAGTGCGCTTTTCCTCCCGAGTGTAGCAGAAGTGTCACGCTTCCCTTCGCGTGGATCAAGGGATCTGTGGCTTTCCCCTCGAGGCTTTCCCACGAGGCTTTCCCACAGGGCTGTCCCAGGTGCCCCCTTCATGTGAGTCGATCCCCCGCTTGAAAGTCGAGGCAGTGCAGGGAAAATAGGTTTCCCTGGAAGGGACTGAGACATCTGATTGGTCTCTGGGGATGGTGGCACGACCTTGGAGTTCCTCTCGCCTTTCCTGTGGAGAGCCCCTCCTCTTCAAGATGCGACGGGAATGCGCCGGGAATCTTTCCCGACCACGCAGGGAAAGGATCCCTCCTCTCGAGCTAGGAGGCAGAAACGGGGCTCCTCTGGATGTGGGCCGGGACTCTTCGTGCTTCCTCTCGAGTGGAGATGGGTATGTCGGGGAACTTCTTGAGTTGGCAGGCAAGGTTGTGAAGGACCCTTTGGAAGTTCCAGAGGTTAGGTGTGATTAGCCTCGAGACGCCTCAGCGAAAATGGGCCTCATACTCGCTTGAAGGGGAGAACCTCCTGGATTTTCTCGAGTTGCAGCAGGTGCTCTCGACTTAAGACGTGGACCTCAGGGACCCGCTCTAGTGGGCCTCAGGAAAGGCCAGTCCCCATGCGAGTTGCTCGGGGCCTCTCAGGATTCCTCTCCCGTCTATGCCGGTGCCTAAAACTTGTGTGGAGTCGGTGCCGGAACCTGAGGCATTCCTCTCCAGTGCTGACATGGATCTTGGGTACTTCTGGAGTCTCCCCAGGGAGTTAGTCGTCGTCTGAGTGGGGGCATGCAAGTGAGCTTTCCTCCGAGCTGTAGCAGCAGTGTCACGCTTCCCTTCGCGAGGATCAAGGGATCTGTGGCTTTCCCTCAAGGCTTTCCCGCGATGGCTTTCCCACGAGGCTTTCCCACAGGGCTGTCCCACGTGCCACCGTGGTGTGAGTCGATCCTCGGCTTGAAAAGTGGAGGGGCAGTGCAGGGAAAACAGGTTTCCCTGGAATGGACTGAGACATCTGGGGACTCTGGAATGGTGGCACGACCCTGGAGTTCCCCTCACCTTTCCTGTGTTGAGCGCCTCCTCTTGAGTTGCGACGGGAATGCCGGGCATTCTTTCCCCGAACAAACAGGGAAAGGATCCCTCCTCTCGAGCTAGGAGGGGGAATCGGGGCTCCTCTGAATGTGGGCGGGACTCTCATGCTTCCTCTCGAGTGGAGACGGGATGTTTGGTATCTTCTTGAGTTGCAGCAAGGGTGTGAAGACCCTTTGTAAGTTCCAGAGGTTAGGTGTGATTAGCCTTGAGACACCTCAGTGGAAATGGTCCTCATCTCGCCTGGAAGGGAGAACCTCCTGGATTTTCTCGAAGTTGCGCAGGTGCTCTCGACCCACGACAGGGCCGCTCAGGGACCCGCTCTGGTGGCCTCAGGAAAGGCCAGTCCCCATGCAAGTTGTACGGGACCTCTCGGATTCCTCTCCGTCGGTGCCGGGGGCCCAAGGCCTTGTGTGGAGTCGGTTCCGGAACCTGAGGATTTCTCTCCAGTGCTGACATGGATCTTGGGGTACTTCTGGAGTCTCCCCAGGGAGTCAGTCCTCGTCTCGAGTGGGGGCATGCACGTGCGCTTTCCTCCCGAGCTGTAGCAGCAGTTCACGCATCCCTTCGCGAGGATCAAGGGATCTGTGGCTTTCCCTCGAGGTTTTCCCACGAGGCTTTCCCACGAGGCTTTCCACAGGGTTGTCCCACGTGCCACCGTGGTGTGAGTCGATCCTCGCTTGAAAGTCGAGGCAGTGCAGGGAAAACAGGTTTTCCCTGGAATGGACTGAGACATCTGGGGACTCTGGGAATGGTGGCATGACCCTGGAGTTCCTCTCGCCTTTCCTGTGGAGAGCGCCTCCTCTTGAGATGCGACGGAACGCCGGGCATTCTTTCCCGACCACGCAGGGAAAGGATCTCTCCTCTCGAGCAAGGAGGCGAAACGCGGCTCCTCTGGATGTGGGCGGGACTCTCGATGACTCCTCTCGAGTGGAGACGGGTATGTCCGGGAACTTCTTGAGTTGCAGCAAGGGTGTGAAGGACCCTTTGGAAGTTCCAGAGGTTAGGTGTGATTATCCTTGAGACGCTTCAGGGGAAATGGTCCTCATGTCGCCTGGAGGGGAGAACCTCCTGGATTTTCTCGGAGTTGCGGCAGGTGCTCTCGACTTATGACGCGGACCTCAGGGACCCGCTCTGGTGGCCTCAGGAAAGGCCAGTCCCCAGCGAGTTGGTCGGGGGCATCTCGGGATTCCTCTCTTGTCGATGCCAGGGCCTAAGACCTTGTGTGGAGTCGGTGAAGGAACCTGAGGATTCCTCTCCAGTGCTGACATGGATCTTGGAGTATTGCTGGAGTCTCCCCAGGGGAGTCAGTCCTCGTCTCGATTGGGGGCTTGCACTTGCGCTTTCCTCCCGAGCTGTAGCAGCAGTGTCACGCTTCCCTTCCCTTGGATAAAGGGATCTGTGGCTTTCCCTCGAGGCTTTCCGACGAGGTTTCCCACAAGGCTTTCCCACAGGGATGTCCCACGAGCCACCCGTGGTGTGAGTCGATCTTCGGCTTGAAAGTCGAGGCAGTGCAGGAAAACAGGTATCCCTGGAATGGACTGAGACATCTGGGGGACTCTGGGAATGGTGGCACGACCCTGGAGTTCCTCTCGCCTTTTCCTGTGGTGAGCGCCTCCACTGGAGATGCAACGGGAACGCCGGGAATTCTTTCCCGACCATGCAGGGAAAGGATCCCTCCTCTCAAGCAAAGAGGCAGAAACGGGGCACCTCTGGATGTGGGCGGGACTCTCGTGCTTCCTCTCGTGTGGAGACGGGTATGTCGGGGAACTTCTTTAGTTGCAGCAAGGGTGTGATGGACCCTTAGGAAGTTCCAGAGGTTAGGTGTGATTACCTCTAGACGCCTCAGCGGAAATGGGCCTCATCTGGCCTGGAGGGGAGAACCTCCTGGATTTTCTCGAGTTGCGGCAGGTGGTCTCGACTTACAACGGGGACCTATGGGACCCGCATCTGGTGGCCTCAGGAAAGGCCAGTCACCATGCGAGTTGTTCGGTGCCTCTCAGTATTCCTCTCCCGTCGATGCCGGAACCTAAGACCTTGTGTGGAGTCGGTGCCAGAACCTGAGGATTCCTCTCCAGTGCTGACATGGATTTGGGGTACTTCTGGAGTCTCCCCAGGGGAGTCAGTCCTCCTCTCGAATTGGGGCATGCAGGTGCGATTTCCTCTCGAGCTGTAGCAGCAGTGTCACGCTTCCCTTTGCGTGGATCCACAGATCTCTGGCTTTCCCTCGAGGCTTGCCCAGGAGGCTTTCCCACAGGGCTGTCCCACGTGCCACCGTGGTGTGAGTCGATCCTCGGCTTGAAAGTCGAGGCAGTGCAGGGAAAACAGGTTTCCCTGGAATGGACTGAGACATCTGGGGGACTCTGGGAATGGTGGCACGACCCTGGAGTTCCTCTCGCCTTTCCTGTGGAGAGCGCCTCCTCTTGAGATGCAACGGAAATACCGGGAATTCTTTGCCGACCACGAGGGCAAGGATCCCTCCTCTCTAGCTAGGAGGCGGAAACGGGGCTCCTCTGGATGAGGGCGGGACTCGTGATTCCTCTCGAGTGGAGACGGGTATGTCGGGGAACTTCTTGAGTTGCAGCAAGGGTGTGAAGGACCCTTTGGAAGTTACAGATGTTAGATGTGATTAGCCTCGAGACGCCTCAGCGGAAATGGGCCTCATATCGCCAGCAGGGGAGAACCTCCTGGATTTTCTCGAGTTGCGGCAGATGCTCTCGACTTACGACGGGGACCTCAGGGACCCGCTCTGGTGGCCTCAGGAAAGGCCAGTCCCCATGCGAGTTGCTCGGCCGGCCTCTCGGGATTCCACTCCCGTCGATGCCGGCGTCTAAAACCTTGTGTGGAGTCGGTGCCGAACCTGAGGATTCCTCGTCCAATGTTGACATGGATCTTGGGGTACTTCTGGAGTCTCCCCAGTGGAGTCAGTCCTCGTCTCGAGTGGGGGCATGGATGTGCGCTTTCCTCCCGGAGCTGTAAGCAGCAGAGTCACCGGTTCCCTTCGTGTGGATCAAAGGGATCTGTGGCTTTCCCTCGAGGCTTTCCCACGAGGCTTTCCCACGAGGCTTTCCCACAGGGCTGTCCCACGTGCCACCGTGGTGTGAGTCGATCCTCGGCTTGAAAAGTCGAGGCCGGTACAGGGAAAACAGGTTTCCCTGGAATGGACGGAGACATCTGGGGGGACTCTGGGAATGGTGGCATGACCCTGGAGTTCCTCTCGCCTTTCCGAAGGAGAGCGCCTCCTCTGAGATAAGCGGGAACGCCGGGAAATCTTTCCCGAGCACGCATGGAAAGGATCCCTCCTCTCGACTAGTAGGCTGAAACGGGCTCCTCTGGATGTAGGCGGGACTCTCGTGCTTGCTCTCAGTGGAGACGGTATGTCGGTGAACTCTTGTGTTGCAGCAAGGGTGTGAAGGACCCTTTGAAGTACAGATGTAGATGTGATTAGCCTCGAGACGCCTCAGCGGAAATGGGCCTCATATCGCCAGCAGGGAGAACCTCCTGGATTTTCTCGATTGCGCAGATGCTCTCGACTTACGACGGGGACCTCAGGGACCCGCTCTGTGCCTCAGGAAAGGCCAGTCCCCATGCGAGTTGCTCGGGGCCTCTCGGATTCCACTCCGTCGATGCCGGGCGTCTAAAACCTTGTGTGGAGTCGGTGCCGAACCTGAGGATTCCTCTCCAATGTTGACATGGATCTTGGGGTACTTCTGGAGTCTCCCCAGTGGAGTCCGTCCTCGTCTCGAGTGGGGGCATGCACGTGCGCTTTCCTCCCGAGCTGTAGCAGCAGTGTCACGCTTCATTTCGCGTGGATGAAGGGATCTGTGGCTTTCCCTCTGCTTTCCCACAGGCTTTCCCAAGGGTCCCACGGGCCACCGTGGTGTGAGTCGATCCTCGGCTTGAAAGTCGAGGCAGTGCAGGGAAAACAAGTTTCCCTGGAATGGACTGAGACATCTGGGGGACTCTGGGAATGGTGGCACAACCCTGGAGTTCCTCTCGCCTTTCCTGTGGAGAGTGCCTCCTCTTGAGATGCGACGGAACGCCAGGAATTCTTCCCGACCACGCAGGGAAAGGATCCCTCCTCTCGATCTAGGAGGCGGAAACGGCGCTCCTCTGGATGTTGGCAGGACTCTCGTGCTTCCTCTCGAGTGGAGACGGGTATGTCCGGAACTTCTTGAGTTGCAGCAAGGGTGTGAGGACCCTTTGGAAGTTCCAGAGGTTAGGTGTGATTTTCCTTGAGACGCCTCAGCGGAAATGGGCCTCATCTCGCCTGGAGGGGAGAACCTCCTGGATTTCTCGAGTTGCGGCAGGTGCTCTCGACTTACGACGGGGACCTCAGGGCCCGCTCTGGTGGCCTCAGGAAAGGCCAGTCCCCATGCGAGTTGCTCGGGGCCTCTCGGGATTCCTCTCCCGTCGATGCCGGGCCTAAGACCTTTGTTGAGTCGGTGCCAGAACCTGAGGATTCCTCTCCAGTGCTGACATGGATCTTGGGGTACTTCTGGAGTCTCCCCAGGGGAGTCCGTCCTCGTCTCGAGTGGGGCATGCACGTGCGCTTTCCTTCCAAGCTGTAGCAGCAGTGTCAGCTTCCCTTCGCGTGGATCAAGGGATGTGGCTTTCCCTCGAGGCTTTCCCACGAGGCTTTCCCACAAGGCTTTCCACAGGGCTGTCCCACGTGCCACCGTGGTTTGAGTCGATCCTCGGCTTGAAAGTCGAGGCAGTGCAGGAAAAACAGGTTTCCCCTGGAATGGACTGAGACATCTGGGGACTCTGGGAATGGTGGCACGACCCTGGAGTTCCTCTCGCCTTTCCTGTGGAGAGCGCCTCCTGAGATGCGACGGGAACGCCGGGAATTCTCTCCCGACCACGAAGGGAAAAGGAATCCCTCCTCTCGAGCTAGGAGGCGGAAACGGGCTCCTCTGGATGTGGGCCGGACTCTCGTGCTTCCTCTCGAGTGGAGACGGGTATGTCGGGGAATTCTTGGGTTGCAGCAAGGGTGTGAAGGACCGTTGGAAGTTCCAGATGTTAGATATGATTAGCCTCGAGACGCCTCAGCGGAAATGGGCCTCATCTCGCCTGGAGGGGAGAACCTCCTGCATTTTCTCGAGTTGCGGCAGGTGCTTCGATCTACGACGGGGACCTCAGGGACCCGCTCTGGTGGCCTCAGGAAAGGCCAGTCCCCGTGCGAGTTGCTCGGGGGCCTCTCGGGATTCCTCTCCCGTCGATGCCGGGGCCTAAGACCTTGTGTGGAGTCAGTGCGTGAACCTGAGGATTTCTCTCCAGTGCGACATGGATCTTTTGGTACTTCTGGAGTCTCCCCAGGGGCGTCAGTCCTCGTCTCCATTGGGGGCATGCAGGTAGGATTTCCTCCCGAGCTGTAGCAGAGTGTCACGCATCCCTTTACGTGGATCAAGGGATCTGTGGCTTTCCCTATAGGCTTTTCCACGAGGCTTTCCCACGATTTTCCCACAGGCTGTCCCACGTGCCACCGTGGTGTGAGTCGATCTTCGGCTTGAAAGTCGAGGCAGTGCAGGGAAAACATGGAATGGACTGAACATCTGGGGGACTCTGGGAATGGTGGCACGACCCTGGAGTTCCTCTCGCCTTTCCTGTGGGAGAGCGCCTCCTCTTGAGATGCGACGGGAACGCGGGGAATTCTTTCCCCACGCAGGGAAAGGATCACTCCTCCGAGCTAGGAGGCGGAAACGGGGCTCCTCTGGATGTGGGCGGGACTCTCGTGCTTCATTTTGAGTGGAGACGGGTATGTCGGGGAACTTCCTGAGTTGCAGCAAGGGTGTGAAGGACCCTTTGAAAGTTCCAGAGGTTAGATGTGATTTAGCCTCGAGACGCCTCAGCGGAAAATGGGCCTCATTCTGGCCTGGAGGGGAGAACCTCCTGGATTTTCTCGAGTTGCGGCAAGTGCTCTCGACTTTATGACGAGGGACCTCAGGGACCCGCTCTGTTGGCCTCAGGAAAGACCAGTCCCCATGCGTGTTGCTCGGGGGGCTCTCGGGATTCCTCTCCCGTCGATGCCAGGGTCTAATCTTGTGTGGAGTTCGGTGCCAGGACCTGAGGATTCCTCTCCAGTGCTGACATGGATCTTGGGGTACTCTGGAGTCTCCCAGGGGAGTCAGTCCTCTCGAGTGGGGCATGCACGTGCGCTTTCCTCCCGAGCTCTAGCAGCAGTGTCATGCTTCTCTTCACGTGGATCAAGGATCAGGGGCTTTCCCTCGAGGCTTTCCCACTAGGTTTCCCAGGAGGCTTTCACAGGGCTGTCCCACGTGCCACCGTGGTGTGAGTCGATCCTCGGCTTGAAAGTCGAGGCAGTGCAGGGAAAAAGGTTTCCCTGGAATGGACTGAGACA
>NW_017191379.1:0-21619 GCF_001704415.2 Capra hircus
AAGAAGAGATATGTGTTGGGCCAGCAGATATGTCTTTTAAATGCTGATTCTGTCTAGTGAATATTTATATCATTTTATAACAAATTACTACTGAAGAATATTTTTCATTCAAATATATTCCTTACCTATTTCAGGAAGATCTGGCAGGCAATATAAGGTAACAGTCATAACACGATCCCTGTTCTTTTGCATCACACTGCTGCTGGCCACAGTGGGCCAAAACTGGCACCCACTGGGTTAAAGGAGGCGTATTGGGCTTCCTAAGAAAAGTATTTAAAAAGACAATTAAAGCTAGCCAGTGTGTGGCTTTGAAGGTACTAGAGCATCTTTGGAAATGATGCACCTGGCTTAGTTCTTTGGCTTGATTCAGCAAAAAGGTAATTAAAGGGGCACGCGGGGCCGGGACATGAGAGGTGGAACTTGTTTGACTTCTTGACTTGTCGTTGTGATAGGTTTGAATGCTAAATAAAGTGCCCTCATGTTGGCGTCAGCTCCACAATGATATCCACATGGCTCATGGGTGTGGCTTGTAAGTGTGGAAAAGGCGCCACTCCACTTTACTTTCAGCCGGAGTGGACAGGCTTGGTCAGCATCAGGGAGTGAGTGTGTCTTCAGCTGATGACTAACAAACAGGGAGACGCTGTGAGAAGAAACAAGCAAAAGAACACAAGAGAGGGAAAGTTTTTCACTCTGCCTTTCGGGTCTAATCTTTCCGCTGGTGGCACTTGGTCAGTGGAGCTCTCTCTGGGCAAGGGGAGTTAAAAATGCAAGCACACAGCAATCCAAAAAAATAGGTTGTGCATGAACTGAAAAAGTTGACTTAAATCACCAACATGTCTCATTGATCTCTGAGAGAAAGGAAGGGAAGGGCAGAAAAGGAATTTCTCCAGGTCATGGGAAGCTTCAGCAATAAAGTACAGTGTTGGTGTTTTTTCTGAACCACAGTGACCACATATGTTGTCACCGAGAAAGCCACTTGTCGCTGTCCACAAAGAGCAGGCTCTATGAGGAGAGTTCCAAATGAGCTTCAACTCAAGTACTTTCTCCCTCAGACTGTATCTGGTCTCGGGCAGGGAGGGCCTTTAATAATGGGTGGTTGGTAACAGATGAACTGCTGCCTCCAAACCTTCACAATTCCCGAGACAGTCCTTTATTCTCAGTATGCAGATAGGAAAACACGTATTCCCCATCGTACCTCCTGTGGAAAACCAGTGTCCTCCCTGAAACTTTCTGTGAATTGCTTGTGGGACCTTGGCTTGCTTCTGAATGACCTTGTTGCTCTGTCCCAATATGTAATGGTTTAGGAGTACAGTCCTCTGAGTAAGACGCCTGCAATCAAACCCTGTTCTGTCTCCTTTCGCTTTTATGCATGTAACACTGGAAAATTGGCTTGCCTTTCCGCAACTTCAATTTCCCCATCAATAAATGGAGATAATAATACTTCCCTTTCAGAGGCGATCCTAAGTTAATAGGGATGATGATGAATAATACTGTACGCTGTGTTTTACACAGCCCCTTAGCATAGAATTGGGCAGCAAAGCAGCAACTCAAAAAGGATGGTAAGCATGGTATCTGTATTCTTTTACTCACATAACCCAAACAGATGAGTAAAGATAGTCAATGGTTCATTCAGCCTTTACTACCAAATTCCATGACAATGTTTCCCGAAGGAGTTTTCTTTCAACTTTGAATATTTTTTCAGGGAACTCTATAGGATAAACTATTTTTTAGTATCCATTAATTCTGAAAATACTGAAACAGCAAGATTCTAGAAGGTATGACCTGGATGACTGGGAATGACTGGGGTTACCGCTTCGACTACACGCAATCAAGTCTTTGTAGGAATTCTGCACTTCAAGTGTCTTTTTTCCTTTTCACATGAATCGCTTTCTCCTACTCCTGCTGCAAAGACCCTGATAACAATAGTATACGCAATTCTCTCTTTCTTCTTCTTTTTTTCATTTGCGTTGTTGCTTTTTTTGGGCCACGTCGTGGGCAGCTTGCAGGAATGCTTAGTTCCGCCAACCAGGGATTAAAACCTGAGCCGGCAGCAGAGAAGCACCAACGTCCTAACCAGCCGAGACAATCCAAACAGCTAAAGCCGTGCCAACTGTGAGAATGACCCATCTTTGGAGAATAATCACAAATAGGGCAAAACACTTGAAGAATAAGAGCATGTTAATTTTTTCCGTTCTTTGGACAATGTTGAATGTGCACGAGGAATCACAAATCACTTGTGTTAACTACAAAATTCCCCAGTAATCCGGCTGGGCCCCAGAGTCATGCATTTGCCACATTTTACTTAAAGGAATCATCAGCCTTTCTAACTGCTTTCTGACCAGGGCTCAGCTTTATATATCAGCAAATATTTTAAGTGTCTGTTAAGGCAGCTGCGTTTTCTTTTTTTTTGCTTTTTATAATTGAAGAACATTTAAAATTGTAATTAAATAACTTTTGAAGTAATAATTTCCGTGTAAGAAACAGCAGAAAGCAGCCCCCATCATGCCGCTTTCCTTATTGAACCTGATAGTACTGGGTTAGTGAAAAAGTCCTTCGAGTTTTTCCATAACACCTGTGAAAGATTGGCCAACAATAATAGTTTAATGAACAATGGACAAAATGACAACAGGAATACTGACATCGAATGCAGTTAAGCTACAGGACGTTTGTATCGCACAAGTTTTCTTCTGTCGTCCAAGGACCTTTTTTGAGTGTTGGCTCTGGCAGGCGCATTTGGTAAGCAGTGAAAATCTAAGGCGGTACTCTGAGGCTCATGCCAAGTGCCAGGGTGCTGCACCTAAGCTTGAGGCATCTTCTAAAATTTGTGTTCTAGAACACCAGTTTCCTTTAGCATAGTCCTAGTTTTGGTTTGATGAGTGTCATTTACTTTTTTTTTTAATTTAAATTTTATTTATTTTAATTGGAGGGCTAATTACTGTTACAACATTGTATTGGTTTTGGCTAGCATCTGTGCTAGGAATATCTTGGTTAGCACATTTGAAGGAAATAGTAAGATACAAGAATCTGAGAAGGGCATATGAAACACAATTCTGTGCTCATGATCTTTGTCCTACCGCCAGCATTGTCAGTTTATGGTAATCATTAATCATGTGAGGTTTCACATTGTGTCCACGGTCGTGCCTGTCATAGGATTCACGGCTCAGTTTGGGAAGCTTTTCCAACAGTCTCAAGAGGTATGTCTCAGAAATTACACCTCCCACTTTTTACATCGTGCGCCAAAACTAACTTCCATCTTGAAAAGGCAATTTTGGAGATTCTCTGGTGTCCAGTGTTAAAGAAGATGACTTGTGATGTGGGACTACGGTTTGATCGCCTGGTCAGGGAACGTAAGATCCCACAGCGCCACAGAGTAACTAAGGCTCATGCAGCCTGCAACTACTGAGCCTCATGCTCCAGTGCCCACATGCTGGCGCTAGAGAGTCGCTGTGGGCCAGCACAAAAGACGCTTAGATTGAATAAAATGAAGACGCCACGTCCACAAATAAGACCCAACCCAGCCAAATAAATCATAATGTTAAAAGAAGTAAAAGATATTTTAGGCAGGATTGTTTCCCAATTTATGCTTAGATAATTTTAATATCTTTTATAAATGGACTAGTCTGAGCACAGAATATAAAGAAGCGAAAAGGTGACCTGGCGCGGGCATCAATGGTCTTGGTGGAGTGCGCACAAGGCAGGGTGGGATAACATAAGACACATTGCAAAAGCATGATGAGTAGCAGGAGAGGTCTTGGGGGCTTAAGCTACCAGAGAAAGCCCCTGCAGAAAAGGTAGCATTTTAGCTCAGTGTTAAGAATAGGCTGATATGGGTGTGAAAATGCAGAAAAGATATTGTGCTTGAAGGGATGGCGTGAGTAGGTGTGCAAAAGGTGAAAATGAGCGTCAAGTTCGAAGGACGTCAAAAGTGAGTGGGTTGCCAAGCCTGCTGGTGGGGAGATTATTCTGGGAGAACACTGGGCTGGCAATCATCGAGGCATGGCACCGGAGAGCCGCTGAAGAGCCAGGCTGAGGGCTGGTGCTAGGTACTTTCCTGAGGGCAATGGGTGTGGGACGTGTGCAAGTTGCGCTTCATCTGGCAGGCAATAGCTGAAGTTGGGGAGACACTGGAACTGGGACACAGGTCAGAACCCAGCAGAAGAGATAACTGGAAATACGTTGGCCATGTGAATAGAGAGAGAAGAGGAAGAGTACCAAAAAAAACTCCAGATACACGTGGCTTTGGTGACTGAGAATAGTGAGGGGAACCTCACTGCACCAGTCCATCTTGTAGTAATTCTGGCCTTTCAAATGTCTCTCTTCCTTCTCCAATGAAATTGCTTTCTCGCACTCCTGCATGCACAGATCCTGATAGCTACGGTAATTACCCCCCCTCCTCTTTCTCTATCTTGCTTTACTTACGAAAAAGCACTAAAATCTTGTCAGCTATGAATGACGGCTCACTTTGGAGAGTCATACAAATATGCAGAACACCTTGAAGTCTTGTCATTTTCGCACTTCTCTTCTTTCACAAATTTTGATCTCATGTTTGGAATGAAATAACAGCTTTATTTTATAATTTCAGTCATAGATGTGTTTTTCTCTCCCATTTTTAACGGCCAGGCAGTGAGTTAGGCATGGACCCTACTCGCAGTACTCCTTGCTCTGGAAAATCCTATGGACGGAGGAGCGCTGGCAGGCGTGTAGTCCACGGGTTCGCAAACATTGGACCGACTGAGCGACTTTATTTCTGTTTACTTGTATATATTCATGCAGAGAAGAGAAATGGCAAACCCACTCCAGTTCTTGCCTAGAAATCCCAGGGGAGGGAGCCAGGTGGGCTGCCATCTCGATTGGGGTCGCACAGAGTCGGACACTGACGAAGTGGCTTAGGCAGTTCAGCCAGTGAGTTTAGGGGTTAAGGTCATGAGTCCCTTTGCCTGAATTCACGCTTGAATTGGGGTTTTGGGCTTTTGAGTTTAATACTAAAAAGCAGAAAATAATCCTTCACTCTATTATTGTCCTTTGTTGTTTTATAATAAGTGCCTTTATTAAGGTGCCCCATTTGAAATTTTGAAACTTGCTGAAAAATCTTATGAAAGGCAGGCAAGCAGGTGTTATTTTTAATAGATGAGGCAAGCTGAGACTGAGAAGTAACATGTTCATTTTACACAGATACCGAGTGTCATAATCTGGAAATAACAACTAGGATCTGGTTTTATATTACTTCGCAATATACTAGATGCTGTCATAAGTCAAGAAAGTTCATGACATGATCCTGAGTCCTTATAAAATTGGGAAAACCAGGCATTTATATGTAATAGTTGAATTCTCCTGTGGTTAAGTGACCAACTAGAATGGCAATAGAAGCAATGAACAGAGGTATGTAATTAATACGCATGTCATAAAATGATGGCATAATATGATATGATGTACATAACAAGGGAGGATGCGCTACAAATTAGCAAATATTTGAAAACAATATATCTGACAGGGGGTAATATCCCAAATAAGGCAAAGAACTCATACAGCTTTAACATTGAAGAAACAAATGTGCATTGAGGTTTGACAGAAAACAATAAAATCTGAGTAAAGCAATTATCCTTCATAAAGAATAAATAAAATTTTAAAAATGTGTATAGGATCTGAAGAGACATTTTGCGCAAAGAAGACATGGTTAGCAGAACACATGAAAGATATTCAAGCATATCCATCATCAGGGAATGAAATTCAAAAACCAACCAGTGAGGTGTCACCTCACACCTGTGAGAATAGCTATCATCAAAAAGACAGCAAATAACAAGTTGTTGGCAAGGATGTAGAGAAAGGGACCCTTCACGCACTATTCAATGGGGAATGTAAATTGGTAGCGCAGCAAAACTGGATGGGGATTTCCAAAAAATTAAAATAGAACTACCACATATCCAGAATGCATTCTGGGTAATTTATCCAAAGAAAAATAAACACTAATTTGAAAATTATATTGCAGGCCACCTAGTTCGCTGCAGTACTAATTACCAACAGCCAAAATATAAGGAACAAACCTAAAGATCCGATCATAGATTAATGATAAAGAAGATATGGTTGTCTATGGCAATGAATAGGACACAGCACCGATAAGAAAGATGAAATCGTGCAATTTGTGGGCAACATGGGTGGACCTCAAGGGTTATTATGCTAGGTAATAATAAGTCAAACAGAGAATATAGAATCAAAATAAATTGAACAAACATAACAGACAGAAAAGACTCGAGGATATAGAGAGGCAAACAAAGTGGTTGCCAAAAGGGGAGGGGCAGTGAGGGATGAGTGAAACTAGGTGAGGGAAATTAAGAGGTACAAATTTTGTTCACATTATCAAATAAATGCAGTCGCAGGAATGAAAACAGTACAGCATGGGGAATCAATAGTCAGTAATATTACAATAAATTTGTAAGTGACAGATGGCAATCAGACTTGGCAGCAGATCATGGGTAATGTTGAAAACAATGAATCATTGTGTTGTATTACCTGGAACTGACATGTGTAGGTCAGTTTTTTGTTGTTGACAGTTTGTTGTACGGTCAATTATACTAAAATAAAATAAATATTTTTTAAATTACTGGGGAGAAAATAAGCCAAGTTATTATAATGTCTGTTCATAAGATAAGGGCATTGTGATTGGTTTTTTCTTATATTTTTATATGTTCCTCATATTCTCTCTAAGAGAGACATTTAGAGATATTAGAGAATTCTCTTAAGAGAATCTGTGAGCAGGATTCAGTCTTAAATAAAATACATTTTTAAAAGCTTAAAAAAATAAGGGAGACTTGTGGCCATTTGTGGGCTCTGTGTTTTAAAGAGGTGCTGAAAATTCTTGAGCTTCATCCGAGGTGAGAACTCACTGGGATCTTGAGGAGCGCCTAAGGATTCCAAGAGAAAGGGAGCAAAACTCTTCAGCAGGAAAAATTCAGGGAGTAGACTCTCACTCACACTCCGCTTTAGTGAACGGCCTGGTGTGTAAAAGGTGCTTCTTCGCCTGAGGCCCCAAGAACTAAGCCAGGAGCTAACAAAAACAGAAGTTTAGCAGGATAAAAGACTACAACTTTCATGTAGGAAGGGCTCTCCAACCACTGAGAACACGAAAAAATATATAGAACACAGCTACCTGATAGTAAGTAAAAGCTCCCTGTCGCTAAAGGCAACCAACATGGGCCAGGTCAATGGTTATATAGGATGTTGTAGTTTGGTGTGGCTATCGAATTCAGAAGGCAACACAGTCATGGCTGAGAGGTAGCATAATGCAGGGTTTTAAGAGTTGCAGGCTCTGAGGCTATACCGTGCTCACCCCTCCTGGAACCATGGCTAAGCCACACAGAGGCCGTGTGTAGGTGTATTTGGCCACCATGCCCAAGGTGAGGGCATCATGTTGGGGCCTGGCTGACATCAACCTGCTCTAGCATGTGAATTAGGTAAGCCTTTCCAGATAATTCCAGTCCTTCAAGTTTTGAATCAATCACATCTGATACAACTGGAGCAGAGATTAAGATGCTCTATCCAAACTTTGCCGCAATGAACAGATTCACAAGCAAAATAATGTTGCCAATTTTAAACAACTAAGTTTGGGAATAGTTATCATATGCACTGAATAACTGGAATGGCAATGTTTATGTGATGTCTGATTGGGCCATTGATCTTCAAGGCTACTTAACAGGTGCTGAGTAAGTAAAAAGAGGTATTATTTTGCAGAAAGGGAAATTGGGTGCGTTGGCTAATGAGAGAAGAGAAGGTTTGGTGAAATAGTTGGGGAATTTCATAGAGGATTTTTGGGCAGCACAGTGGAAGACTGATCCATGGGCTTTGATAACACCCTCCCTCTGCCTACATGGTTTATTGATTTTCTAAGTCTTCTGCGAGAAGTAGGGCGGATCTGGCAATGAAGGTAGTAAGAGACTGTGCATGGCAGGCCACATGAAGGAGTGTGGTGGACTTGGGAAACACACCACCCGAGGAAACAGAACAGACGAGCATACTGAACAGGAACGTGGTCCAGCTGGAGAAGGAATGGCAAGCACTGCAGTATTCTTGCCTTGAGAACCCCATGAAGCAGTATGAAAAGGCAAAATGACTAGGATACTGAAAAGAGGAACTCCCCAGGTCAGGTAAGTGCCCAATATGTTACTGGAGATCAGTGGAGAAATAACTCCAGAAAGAATGAAAGGGATGGGGCCAAAGGAAAAACAATACCCAGCTGTGGATGTGACTGGTGGATAGATGCAAGGTCCAATGCACTGTAAAGAGCAATATTGCATCGGAACCTGGACTGTCAGGTCTATGAATGCAGGCAAATTGGAAGTGGTCAAACAAGAGATGGCAAGAGTGAACATCGAACATTCTAGGAATCAGTCGAACTAAAATGGACTGGAATGGGTGAATTTAACTCAGATGACCATTATATCTACTACTGTGGGCAGGAATCCCTCAGAAGAAATGGCAGTAGCCATCATGGTCAACAAAAGAGTCCAAAATGCAGTACTTGGATGCAGTCTCAAAAACAGACAGAATGATCTCTTGTTCATCTCCAAAGCAAACCTATTCAATATCACGGTAATCCAAGTCTATGCCCCAACCAGTAATGCTGAAGAAGCTGAAGTTGAATGGTTCTATGAAGACCTACAAGACCTTTTAGAACTAACACCCAAAAAAGATGTCCTTTTCATTATAGGGGACTGGAATGCAAAAGTAGGAAGTCAAGAAACACCTGGAGTAACAGGCAAATTTGGCCTTGGAATGTCGGAATGAAGCAGGGCAAAGACTAATAGAGTTTTGCCAAGAAAATGCACTGGTCATAGCAAACACCCTCTTCCAACAACACAAGAGAAGACTCTACACATGGACATCACCAGATGGTCAACACCAAAATCAGATTGATTATATTCTTTGCAGCCAAAGATGGAGAAGCTCTATACAGTCAGCAAAAACAAGACCAGGGAGCTGACTGTGGCTCAGATCATGAACTCCTTATTACCAAATTGAGACTTAAATTGAAGAAAGTAGGGAAAACCGCTAGACCATTCAGGTATGACCTAAATCAAATCCTTATGATTATACAGTGGAAGTGAGAAATAGATTTAAGGGACCTAGATCTGATAGATAGAGTGCCTGATGAACTATGGACTGAGGTTTGTGACATTGTACAGGAGACAGGGATCAAGACCATCCCCATGGAAAAGAAATGCAAAAAGCAAAATGGCTGTCTGGGGAGGCCTTACAAATAGCTGTGAAAAGAAGAGAGGCAAAAAGCAAAGGAGAAAAGGAAAGATATAAGCATCTGAATGCAGAGTTCCAAAGAATAGCAAGAAGAGATAAGAAAGCTTCTCTCAGTCGATCAATGCAAAGAAATAGAGGAAAAGAACAGAATGGGAAAGACTAGAGATCTCTTCAAGAAAATTAGAGATACCAAGGGAACATTTCATGCAAAGATGGGCTCGATAAAGGACAGAAATGGTATGGACCTAACAGAAGCAGAAGATATTAAGAAGAGGTGGCAAGAATACACAGAAGAACTGTACAAAAAAGATCTTCATGACCCAAGATAATCACGATGGTGTGATCACTCATCTAGAGCCAGACATCCTGGAATGTGAAGTCAAGTGGGCCTTAGAAAGCATCACTACGAACAAAGCTAGTGGAGGATGATGGAATTCCAGTAGAGCTATTTCAAATCCTGAAAGATGATGCTGTGAAAGTGCTGCACTCAATATGCCAGCAAATTTGGAAAACTCAGCAGTGGCCACAGGACTGGAAAAGGTCAGTTTTCATTCCAATTCCCAAAGAAAGGCAATGCCAAAGAATGCTCAAACTACCGCACAATTGCACTCATCTCACATGCTAGTAAAGTAATGCTCAAAATTCTCCAAGCCAGGCTTCAGCAATATGTGAACCGTGAACTTCCTGATGTTCAAGCTGGTTTTAGAAAAGGCAGAGGAACCAGAGATCAAATTGCCAACATCCTGCTGGATCATGGAAAAAGCAAGAGAGTTCCAGAAAAACATCTATTTCTGCTTTATTGACTATGCCAAAGCCTTTGACTGTGTGGATCACAATAAACTGTGGAAAATTCTGAAAGAGATGGGAATACCAGACCACCTGACCTGCCTCTTGAGAAATCTGTATGCAGGTCAGGAAGCAACAGTTAGAACTGGACATGGAACAACAGACTGGTTCCAAATAGGAAAAGGAGTACGTCAAGGCTGTATATTGTCACCCTGCTTATTTAACTTCTATGCAGAGTACATCATGAGAAACTGCTGGGCTGGAAGAAGCACAAGCTGGAATCAAGATTGCTGGGAGAAATATCAATAACCTCAGATATGCAGATGACACCACCCTTATGGCAGAAAGTGAAGAGGAACTCAAAAGCCTCTTGATGAAAGTGAAAGAGGAGAGTGAAAAAGTTGGCTTAAAGCTCAACATTCAGAAAACGAAGATCATGGCATCTGGTCCCATCACTTCATGGGAAATAGATGGGGAAACAGTGGAAACAGTGTCAGACTTTATTTTTTGGGCTCCAAAATCACTGCAGATGGTGACTGCAGCCATGAAATTAAAAGACACTTACTCCTTGGAAGAAAAGTTATGACCAACCTAGATAGCATATTCAAAAGCAGAGACATTACTTTGCCGACTAAGGTCCGTCTAGTCAAGGCTATGGTTTTTCCAGTGGTCATGTATGGATGTGAGAGTTGGACTGTGAAGAAGGCTGAGCACCGAAGAATTGATGCTTTTGAACTGTGGTGTTGGAGAAGACTCTTGAGAGTCCCTTGGACTGCAAGGAGATCCAACCAGTCCATTCTGAAGGAGATCAGCCCTGGGATTTCTTTGGAAGGAATGATGCTAAAGCTGAAACTCCAGTACTTTGGCCACCTCATGCGAAGAGTTGACTCATTGGAAAAGACTCTGATGCCTGGGAGGGATTGAGGGGCAGGAGGAGAAGGGGACGACAGAGGATGAGATGGCTGGATGGCATCACCATGACTCCGATGGACGTGTCAGTCTGAGACTGCAACGTCCACGGAGTTCGGTGATGCCATCCAGCCATCTCATCCTCTGTCGTCCCCTTCTCCTCCTGCCCCCAATCCCTCCCAGCATCAGAGTCTTTTCCAATGAGTCAACTCTTCGCATGAGGTGGCCAAAGTACTGGAGTTTCAGCTTTAGCATCATTCCTTCCAAAGAAATCCCAGGGCTGATCTCCTTCAGAATGGACTGGTTGGATCTCCTTGCAGTCCAAGGGACTCTCAAGAGTCTTCTCCAACACCACAGTTCAAAAGCATCAATTCTTCGGTGCTCAGCCTTCTTCACAGTCCAACTCTCACATCCATACATGACCACTGGAAAAACCATAGCCTTGACTAGACGGACCTTAGTCAGCAAAGTAATGTCTCTGCTTTTGAATATGCTATCTAGGTTGGTCATAACTTTTCTTCCAAGGAGTAAGCGTCTTTTAATTTCATGGCTGCAGTCACCATCTGCAGTGATTTTGGAGCCCCAAAAAATAAAGTCTGACACTGTTTCCACTGTTTCCCCATCTATTTCCCATGAAGTGATGGGACCAGATGCCATGATCTTCGTTTTCTGAATGTTGAGCTTTAAGCCAACTTTTTCACTCTCCTCTTCACTTTCATCAAGAGGCTTTTTGAGTTCCTCTTCACTTTCTGCCATAAGGGTGGTGTCATCTGCATATCTGAGGTTATTGATATTTCTCCCAGCAATCTTGATTCCAGCTTGTGCTTTCTTCCAGCCCAGCATTTCTCATGATGTACTCTGCATAGAAGTTAAATAAGCAGGGTGACAATATACAGCCTTGACGTACTCCTTTCCCTATTTGGAACCAGTCTGTTGTTCCATGTCCAGTTCTAACTGTTGCTTCCTGACCTGCATACAGATTTCTCAAGAGGCAGGTCAGGTGGTCTGGTATTCCCATCTCTTTCAGAATTTTCCACAGTTTATTGTGATCCACACAGTCAAAGGCTTTGGCATAGTCAATAAAGCAGAAATAGATGTTTTTCTGGAACTCTCTTGCTTTTTCCATGATCCAGCAGATGTTGGCAATTTGATCTCTGGTTCCTCTGCCTTTTCTAAAACCAGCTTGAACATCAGGAAGTTCACAGGTTCACATATTGCTGAAGCCTGGCTTGGAGAATTTTGAGCATTACTTTACTAGCATGTGAGATGAGTGCAATTGTGCGGTAGTTTGAGCATTCTTTGGCATTGCCTTTCTTTGGGAATTGGAATGAAAACTGACCTTTTCCAGTCCTGTGGCCACTGCTGAGTTTTCCAAATTTGCTGGCATATTGAGTGCAGCACTTTCACAGCATCATCTTTCAGGATTTGAAATAGCTCCACTGGAATTCCATCATCCTCCACTAGCTTTGTTCGTAGTCGATGCTTTCTAAGGCCCACTTGACTTCACATCCAGGATGTCTGGCTCTAGATGAGTGATCACACCATCATGATTATCTTGGTCATGAAGATCTTTTTTGTACAGTTCTTCTGTGTATTCTTGCCACCTCTTCTTAATATCTTCTAGCTTCTGTTAGGTCCATACCATTTCTGTCCTTTATCGAGACCCATCTTTGCATGAAATGTTCCCTTCGTAGCTCTAATTTTCTTGAAGAGATCTCTAGTCTTTCCCATTCTGTTCTTTTCCTCTATTTCTTTGCATTGATCGCTGAAGAAGCCTTTCTTATCTCTTCTTGCTATTCTCTGGAACTCTGCATTCAGATGCTTATATCTTTCCTTTTCTCCTTTGCTTTTTGCCTCTCTTCTTTTCACAGCTATTTGTAAGGCCTCCCCAGACAGCCATTTTGCTTTTTTGCATTTCTTTTCCATGGGGATGGTCTTGATCCCTGTCTCCTGTACAATGTCACGAACCTCCAGTCCATCGTTCATCAGGCACTCTATCTATCAGATCTAGATCCCTTAAATCTATTTCTCACTTCCACTGTATAATCATAAAGGATTTGATTTAGGTCATACCTGAACGGTCTAGCGGTTTTCCCTACTTTCTTCAATTTAGAGTCTCAGTTTGGTAATAAGGAGTTCATGATCTGAGCCACAGTCAGCTCCCTAGTCTTGTTTTTTGCTGACTGTATAGAGCTTCTCCACCTTTGGCGGCAAAGAATATAATCAATCTGATTTTGGTGTTGACCATCTGGTGATGTCCACGTGTAGAGTCTTCTCTTGTGTTGTTGGAAGAGGGTGTTTGCTATGACCAGTGCATTTTCTTGTCAAAACTCTATTAGTCTTTGCCCTGCTTCATTCCGCATTCCAAGGCCAAATTTGCCCTTACTCCAGGTGTTTCTTGACTTCCTACTTTTGCATTCCAGTCCCCTATAATGAAAAGGACATCTTTTTTGGGTGTTAGTTCTAAAAGATCTTGTAGGTCTTCATAGAACCATTCAACTTCAGCTTCTTCAGCGTTACTGGTTGGGGCATAGGACTTGGATTACCGTGATATTGAATGGTTTGCTTTGGAGATGAAAGCAGAGATCATTCTGTCGTTTTTGAGACTGCATCCAAGTACTGCATTTTGGACTCTTTTGTTGACCATGATGGCTACTGCATTTCTTCTAAGGGATTCCTGCCCACAGTAGTAGATATAATGGTCATCTGAGTTAAATTCACCCATTCCAGTCCATTTTAGTTCACTGATTCCTAGAATGTTGATGTTCACTCTTGCCATCTCTTGTTTGACCACTTCCAATTTGCCCTGATTCATGGACCTAACATTCCAGGTCCTATGCAATATTGCTCTTTACAGTGTTGGACCTTGCATCTATCACCAGTCACATCCACAACTGGGTATTGTTTTTGCTTTGGCCCCATCCCTTCATTCTTTTGGAGTTATTTCTCCACTGATCTTCAGTAACATATTGGGCACTTACCGACCTGGGGAGTTCCTCTTTTAGTATCCTGTCATTTTGCCTTTTCATACTGTTCATGGGGTTCTCAAGGCAAGAATACTGCAGTGGCTTGCCATTCCCTTCTCCAGTGGACCACGTTCTGTCAGTATGCTCGTCTGTTCTGTTTCCTCGGGTGGTGTGTTTCCCAAGTCCACCACCACTCCTTCTGTGCCTGCCATCACAGTCTCTTCTACCTTCATGCCAGGATCCAGCACCTACTTTCTCCAGAAGACTTAGAAAATCACATAACCATGTAGGCGAGGGAGGGTGTTATAAAGCCATGGATCTAGTCTTCACTGTGCTGCCCAAAATCCTCTATGAAATTCTCCCAACTATTTCACCAAACCTTCTCTTCTCTCATTAGCCCAAGGCACCCAATTCCCTTTCTGAAAATAATACCTCTTTTTACTTGACTCAGCACCTGTTAAGTAGCCTTGAAGATCAATGGCAATTCAGAACATCACATAAACATTGCATTCCAGTTATTCAGTGATATGTAACTATTCCCAAACTTAGTGGTTTAAAATGGCAACATTTATTTTGCTTGTGAATCTGTCATTTGGGCAAAGTTTGGTAGAGCATCTTATCTCTGCTCCAGTTGGTATCAGATGTGATGATTCAAAACTTGAAGGACTGGAATTATCTGAAAGCTTACCTAATCACATGCCTAGAGGTTGATGTCAGCAGGCAACTGATGCCTCACCTGGGATGGTGGCCAATACACCTACACACGGCCTCTGTGTGGCTTAGCCAGGTTCCAGGGGGGTGAGCACGGTATAGCCTCCAGAGCCTGCACTCTTAAACCCTGCATTATGCTACCTCTCAGCCATGACTGTGTTGCTTCTGAATTCGATAGCACACAAACTACAACATCCTATATAACCATTGACCTGGCCCATGTTGGTTGCCTTTAGCGACAGGGAGCTTATTACTACATCAGGTAGCTTGTTCTATATATTTTTTGGTGTTCTAGTGGTTGGAGAGCCCTTCCTTACATGAAGTTGTAGTCTTTTATCCTGTAACTTCTGTTTGTTAGCTCCTGGCTTAGTCTTGGGGCCTCAGGGAAGAAGCACCTTTTACACACCAGGCGTTCCACTAAGCGGAGGGAGCGAAAGTCCTCCCTGAATTTTTCCTGCTGAGAGTTTGTCCCTTCATCTTGGATCCTTAGGGCTCCTCAGATCCCAGTGAGTCTCACCTGGGATGAGCTCAAGATTGTCAGCACCTCTTTTAAAACACAGAGCCCACAAATGGGCACAAGTCTCCCTTATTTTTTTTAAGCTTTTAAAAATGTTTTTTATTTAAGACTGAAATCCTGTACAGATTCTCTTAGAGAATTCTCTAATTCTCTAAATTCTCTCTTAGAGAGAATATGAGGAACATATAAAAATATAAAGAAAAAACCAATCACAATGCCTTTATCTATGAACAGACATTATAAAACTTTGGCTTATTTCTCCCCAGTAATTTAAAAAATATTTATTTATTTAAGTATAATTGACCTACAACACTGTCAACAACAAAAAACTGACCTACAATGTCAGTTCCAGGTATACAACACAATGATTCATTGTTTTCATACATTACCATGATCTCTGCAAGTCTGATTGCCATCTGTCACTATACAAATTTATTGTAATATTACTGACTATGTTCCCCATGCTGTACTTTTCATTCCTGTGACTCATTTATTTGATAATGTGAACTTTGTACCTCTTTAATTTCCCTCACCTATTTCACTCATCCCTCCACTGCCCTCCCCTTTGGCAACCACTTGTTTGCTCTCTATATCCTCGAGTCTGTTTCTGTCTGTTATGTTTGTTCATTTATTTTGATTCTATATTCTCTGTTTGACTTATTTTACCTAGCATAATACCCTTGAGGTCCACCCATGTTGCCACAAATTGCACGATTTCATTCTTTCTTATGGTGGTGTCCTATTCCATTGCATAGACATACCATATCTTCTTTATTCATTAATCTATTGATGGACTCTTAGGTTGTTCCTATATTTTGGCTGTTGTAATTAGTACTGCAGCGAACATAGGGGTGCATATAACTTTTCAAATTAGTGTTTATTTTCTTTGGATAAATACCCAGGAATGCAATTGCTGGATTATGTGGTAGTTCTATTTTTAATTTTTTGGGAAATCCCCATCCAGTTTTGTGGCTGTACCAATTTACATTCCCATGAATAGTGCGTGAAGGTCCCCTTTTCTCTACATCCTTGCCAACACTTGTTATTTGCTGTCTTTTTGATGATAGCTATTCTCACAGGTGTGAGGTGACACCTCACTGTGGTTTTGATTTTCATTTCCCTGATGATTAGTGATGTTGAATATCTTTTCATGTGTCTGCTAACCATGTCTTCTTTGGAAAAATGTCTCTTCAGGTCCTATACACATTTTTAAAATTTTATTTATTCTTTATTGAAGGATAATTGCTTTACAGAATTTTATTGTTTTCTGTCAAACCTCAATGCACATTTGTTTTTCAATGTTAAGCTGTATGAGTTCTTTGCCTATTTGGGATATTAACCCCCTGTCAGATATATTGTTTTCAAATATTTTCTAATTTGTAGGCAATCCTCCCTTGTTTGTACATCATATCATATTATGCCATCATATTATGACATGGTAATTAATTACATACCTTCTGTTCATTGCTTCTATTGCCATCTAGTGGGTCACTTAACCACAGGATGTAATTCAACTATTCACATATTAATGCCTGGTTTTCCCAATTTTATAAGACTCAGGATCATGTCATGAACTTCTTTGACTTTGCAACAGCATCTAGTATATTGGAAGTAATTAAATAACCAGATCCTAGTTGTTATTTCCAATTATGACACTCGGTATCTGTGTAAATGAACATGTTACTTCTCAGTCTCAGCTTGCTCATCTATTAAAAAATAACACCTGCTTGCCTTGTTTCATAAGATTTTTCAGCAAAGTTTCAAATGGGGCAACCTTAATAAAGGCACTATTTAAACAACAAAGGACAATAATAGGTGAAGGATATTTCTGCCTTTAGTATAAACTCAAAAGCAAAACCCCAATTCAAGGTGAATTCAGGCAAAGGGACTCATGGACTTAACCCCTAACTCACTGCTGCTGCTAAGCCACTTCAGTCGTGTCCGACTCTGTGCGACCCAATAGATGGCAGCAGCCCCCTCCCTCCCCCGTCCCTGGGATTCTCTAGGCAAGAACACTGGAGTGGGTTGCCATTTCCTTCTCCAATGCATGAAAGTGAAAAGTGAAAATAAAGTCGCTCAGTCGTGTCCAACTGTTTGCAACCCTGGACTACAGCCTGCCAGGCTCCTCCGTCCATAGGATTTTCCAGGCAAGAGTACTGGAGTAGGGTGCCATTGCCTAACTCACTGCCTGGCCGTAAAAATGGGAGAGAAAACACATCTATGACTGAAATTATAAATAGCTGTTATTTCATTCCAAACATGAGATCAAAATTTGTGGAAAGAAGAGAAGTGGGAAAATGACAAGAACTTCAAGGTGTTCTGCATATTTGTGATTACTCTCCAAAGTGAGGTCATTTCATAGCTGACAAGATTTTAGTGCTTTTGGTAGTAAAGCAAGACTAGAGAAGAGGAGGGGGGGTAATTACCGTAGCTATCAGGATCTGTGCATGCAGGAGTGGGAGAAAGCATTTCATTGGAGAAGGAAGAGAGACATTTGAAAGGCAGAATTACTACAAAAGATGGACTGGTGAGTGAGGTCCCCTCAGTCATTCTCAGTCACCAAAGCCACGTGTTCTGGAGTTTTTTTTGGTACTCTTTCCTCTTCTCTCTCTTCACCCATGGCCAACTATTTCCAGTTATCTCTTCTGTGGGTTCTGACCTGTGTCCCCAGTTCCAGTGTCTCCCCACTCAGCTATTGTGCCAGATGAAGCGCAACTTGCACACTGTCCCACACCCATTGCTCAGGAAGTACTAGCACCAGCCCCTCAGCCTGGCTCTCGGGGCTCTCCGGTGCCATGCCTCATGATTGCCAGCCCAGTGTTCTCCCCAGAATAAATCTCCCCACCAGCCAGGCTGGCAACCCACTCACTTTGAGTCCTTCGAACTTGACGCTCATTTTCACCTTTGCACACCTACTCACGCCATCCCTTCAAGCACAATATCTTTTCTGCATTTTCACCAGCCCATATCAGCCTATTCTTAACACTGAGCTAAAATGCTACCTTTTCTGAGGGCTTTCTCTGGTAGCTGAAGCCCCCAAAGACCTCTCCTGCTTACTTCATCATGTCTTTGCAATGTGTCTTATGTTATCCCCACCCTGCCTTGTGGCACTCCACCAAGACCATGATGCCCGCCAGGTCACTTTTGCTTCTTTATATTCTGTGCTCAGACAGTATTTATAAAAGATATTAAAATATCTAAGCATAAATGGGAAACAAAATCCTGCCTAAAATATCTTTTCTTTCTTTTTTAACATATGTATTTATTTGGCTGGGTTGGGTCTTATTTGTGGCACGTGGGGTCTTCATTTTATCATCTAAGGTCTTTTGTTGTGGCCCAAGGACTCTCTAGCGGCAGCATGTGGGCACTGGAGCATGCAGGCTCAGTAGTTGCAGGTGCATGAGCTTAGTTACTCTGTGGCCTGTGGGATCTTAGTTCCCTGACCAGGGATCAAACCCGAGTCCCACATCACAAGGTATGTTCTTAACCACTGGACCACCAGAGAATCTCCAAAATGCCTTTTCAAGAGGAAAAGTTAGTTTGGGGGCACGATGTAAAAAGTGGGAGGTGTAATTTCTGAGACATACCTCTTGAGACTGTTGGAAAGTTCCCAACTGAGCCGTGAATCCTATGACAGGCCGACCGCTGGACACAATGTGAAACCTCACATGATTAAGTGATTACCATAAACTGAAATGCTGGCGGTGAGGACAAAGATTCATGAGTCCACAGATTGTGTTTCATATGACCCTTCTCAGATTTCCTTTGTATCTACTATTTCCTTCAAAGTGCTAACCAAGATATTCCTAGCACAGATGTATGGCAAAACCAATACAATGTTGTAAAGTAATTAGCCTCCAATTAAAATAAATAAATTTAAATTAAAAAAAAAGTAAATGACCACTCATCAAACCAAAACTAGGACTATGTAAAGGAAACATGGTGTCTAGAACACAAAATTTTAGAAGATGCTCAAGCTTAGGTGCAGACCCTGCACTTGGATGAGCCTCAGAGTACCGCCTTAGATTTTCCACTCTTGACAAATGCGCTGCCCAGAGCCAACACTCAAAAAAGGTCCTGGACGACAGAAGAAAACTTGTGGCGATACAAACGTCCTGTAGCTTAACTGCATCGATGTCAGTATCCTGGTTGTCATTTTGTCCATTGTTCATAAACTATTATTGGGTTGGCCAAATCTTTCCACAAGGTGTTATGGAAAAACTCGAAGGAACTTTTTCACTAACCCAGTACTATCAGGTTCAATAAAGGGAAAGGGCATGTGGGCTGTCTTTGTGCTGTTTCTTACACTGGAAATTATTACTTCAAAAGTTTAATTACAATTTTAAATGTTCTTCAATTTATAAAAAGAAAAAAAAAGAAAACGCAGTGCCTAACAGACACTTAAAATATTTGCCTGATATATAAAAGCTGAGCCCTTTCAGAAAAGCAGTTAGTAAAGGCTGATGATTCCTTAGTAAAATGTTGGCAAATGCATGTACTCTGGGGCCAGGGATTACTGGGGAATTTTGTAGTTAACACAAGTGATTTGTGATTCCCTGTGCACATCAACATTGTCCAAAGAAGGAAAAAATTAACATGTCTTATATCTTCAAGGTGTTTTGCCTATTTGTGATTATTCTCCAAAGATGGGTCATTTCACAGTTGGCAAGGCTTTAGTGTTTGGATGTCTGGTGGTTAGGACTTGGTGCTTTCTCTGCTGCGGCTCAGGTTTAATCCCTGGTTGGGGAACTAAGATCCTGCAAGCTGCACGACGTGGCCAAAAAAGCAACAACAAAGAAAAAAAGAAGAAGAAGAGAGAATTGGAATACTATTGTTATCAGGGTCTTTGCAGGGCAGGAGTAGGAGAAAGGATTTCAGTGGAAAAGGAAAAAAGACACTTGAAAGGCAGAATTCCTACAAAAGATTGATTGGTGAGTGAAGTAACCCCAGTCATTCCCAGTCATCCAGGTCATACCTTCTAGAATCTTGTGTTTCAGTATTTTCAGAATTAATGGATACTAAAAAATAGTTTCTATCCTATAGAGTTCCTGAAAATATTCAAAGTTGAAAGAAACTCCTTGGAAACATTGTCATGGAATTTGTAGTAAAGGCTGAATGAAACATTGACTATCTTTACTCATCTGTTTGGGGTTATGTGAGTAAAAGAATACAGATACCAGCTACCATCATTTTGATGTGTGCTTTGTGCCAATTCTATGCTAAGGGCTGTAACACAGGTACAGTATTATTTCATCATCATCCCATTAACTTAGGATCCCTCTGAAAGGGAAGTATTATTATCTCCATTTTATTGATGGGGAAATTGAAGTTGGGAAAGGCCAAGCAATTTTCCCAGTGTTACATCATAAAAGGAAAGGAGACAGAACCAGGGTTTGATTGCAGGCCTGTCTTACTCAGAGGACTGTACTCCTAACCATTACATATTGGACAGAGCAAAAGGTCATCAGAAGCAAGCAAGGTCCCCAAGAATTCACAGAAAGTTTCAGGGAGGACACTGGGTTTTCCACAGGAGGTACGATGGGGATACGAGTTTTCCTATCTGCATACTGAGAATAAAGACTGTCTGGGAATGTGGAAGGGTTTGGAGGCAGCAGTCATCTGTTACCAAACCACCCATTATTAAAGGCTCCCTGGAGACCAGATACAGTCTGAGGAGAAAGTACTGAGGTTGAAGCTCATTTGGAAGCCTCCTCATAGAGCCTGCTCTTTGTGACAGGACAAGTGGCTTTTCTGGTGACAACATATGTGGTCACTGTGGTTCAGAAAAAACACCAACACTGTACTTTATTGCTGAAGCTTCCCATGACCTGGAGAAAATTCCTTTTCTGCCCATTTCCCTTCCTTTCTCAGAGATCAATGAGACATGTTGGTGATTAAGTGCAACTTTTTCAGTTCATGCACAACCTATTTTTTTGATTGCTGTGTGCTTGATTTTTAACTCCCTTGCAGAGAGAGCTTCCACTAACCAAGTGCTCACCAGGGAAGATTAGACCCGAAGGCAGAGTGAAACCTTTCCCTCTCTTGTGTTCTTTTGCTTGTTTCTTTCCTCACAGCGTCTCCCTGTCTTGTAGTCATCAGCTGAAGACACACTCCTCCCCTGATGCTGACCAAGCCTGTCCACTCCTGGCTGAAAGAACAGTGGAGTGGGCCTTTTCCACACTTACAAGCCACACCCATGAGCCATGTGGATATCTTGTGGAGCTGGCCAACATTGAGGGCACTTATTTAGCATTCAAACCTATCACAACGACAAGACTCAAGAAGTCAAACAATTCCACCTCTCTGTCCCGGCCCCGCGTGCCCCTTTAATACTTTGCTGAATCAGAGCCAAAGAACTAAGCCAGGTGATCATTCCAAAGTGCTCTAGTACCTTCAAAGCACACCTGGCTAGTGTTTTATTGTGCTTTTTAAATACTTTTCTAGGAAGCCAATACCCTCCTTTAACCCAGTGGTGCCAGTTTTG
>NW_017191380.1:0-10809 GCF_001704415.2 Capra hircus
GAAAAGAAGAACATAAGGAGAGTAGACAAGCAAAATAGAGTAAATAGAGTCATTTTCTGGTTGGAGTTTGCGCTGCAGCAGCTGTTAGTCGCGCGGATCTTGATGTTTCTTTTGGCCTCTTCTGCGGTGGGAGCAGCGGCCTTCACCCCGCCCTCTGACACTGGCGCTGTTACGGGGCTGCGAGTGCGGTGCACTGGGTTCCGTCAGTCAGGCTGGCCCCGCCCGCAGCTTTTGGTGCATGGCTGTTTCCCCGCGGCGGTGCGGCAGAGAAGTTCCTTTTTCTTTGTGGGCGAATCAGTCTGTCCGGGATCCAAAATTGACGAATCTGCACCCTGTGGAAAAATATAAACACTTCCTCGACCCGCAGCAAATTCTGGGTCGGGATCTTTTTGTTATCTGGAGATCTTTTTTGCTTTACCAATGTTTTTATTTTACTGTTCAAACGAATCAGCATTTAACTTATTACAAAGAGAACATGTTGTAAAATCTGATGGGGGAAAACTATACTTAATTTCTCCTTTTTTAATTTTTGATTAACAAAGCACGTGAGTAAATGATGCAAGATCTGATCACAAGAATTTCCTATAGCAATCTGCCAATCATCAAACATTTGAAAAGCTCAAGTTGTTTTTTGTTATATGGAATTACAATTTTTGATGGCTCTTTACTGAACAATTTAATAAATCAGTATGCTTGAATTAATCTTTTAAATTAATATGGCAGTAATTTTTTCTTAGGCAGAGGCCATTGTTCCACCAAGTTGGGATAAGATAAAACTATTTTTTGGGGGTCATTAGATGGAACCAATGGGCCTTCTGTCACAAGCATCCTGTAGGTATACATTTTGTGGCAAGAATAATTTAATCTCCTTTTTTTGGCAATATTAATCTTAATTAACTGATCATTTAAAGCCTCATTCACTTTAACGAAAGCCAACTGTGTCACACTAGTCAACTTTTTCTTAGAACTGGGATTAGGATTGTTTTTTTCAGCAATCAAACAAAAGGCTTTAAATCTACAAAGTCAGTTTTAAATGTGGGCATATCCAATTAATATCAACTAATAATTTTGGAAATCATTTAAAGTTAGTAAACAATCTCTCAGCAGCTTTAAAAGGACATTATCAGTTTAAAACTTTTGGCAGACCCAAATATAAGAAGCAAGAAAAGCTTTTTTAATGATCTTTTTATAACCAAATCTGGTCTATAGCCTTTTAGATGACAAGTAACCATTTAATCTTTGCTTGAATACTTCCAGCAACGGGGAGCTCACTATTCACCAAGGTTTTAAACTCTCTCTCACCTCTTACTCTATAGCATTTTTATCCTGCATACCACCTTTTCTAATCCACCAACTCCTTTTCAGTAGTATATGTTGGCCAGGAGCTGCGCTAGTCTCTCAGCAATGTAAGAAACGTCTTGTCTATTGTCTAACAGCCATGACATTTTATATCTTTAAAAAATTTTTAAAGGCCTAGAAGCTGCAATTTTTTGCACCCAAAAAGCTAGATCTAGATCCTCTGGGGCTTTTTTTGTCTGGTTTTCTCTGTCTGGTAATAAGGTAAAAGGCAAAAGCTGTGCTATTTTTTAATTTTAATTGCACAGTTTTAGCAGGTGGCGATATCAAAACTTCAATTTTTTTAGTATAATCAGAATTTACTACACAAGACACTACCGAAATTTTTTGAAAAGAAAGCAAGCTATGCCCAGCACAAGTCTTACAATGTCCTCAGGCAGGGGACTAGCCACTGGAATCTGAGTCAGGAGCTATTATTATTAAGGTGGTGGAACTGAGGTCCAGGCCTGAGCTACCTGGGGTTGTTTGGTACGGCTTGTTATCTCTGTTTAGCAAGACATTTTGGCAAAAAAATGTTCTATTTGGCCTCAAGAGAAACATTTTGCATTTGTAAAGTCCTTTTTATTACGAATATTTTTCTTTTTTTTTCTGTTTTTCTTCCTTTTTCTTTTTTTTTTTTTTTGTTGGGTGAGGCCCCTCCTGAGGGGATTTTATGCAAGGAGCAAGCTCTGTTTTAAAAGCTCTTTTGCTCAAAAATATTGTCACTATCGTTTTCAAACTTAAGCAATGTTCTGGGAGGCTTTGGATATAAAGTGGGGAGTTCTTAAGCCCTGGGGAGGCGCAAGCAGAGGTTGCAGTGGTCGCCTTAAATAAGACAACTTTTTAAAGGTTTGGTTTGTGTAGAGGGGAGGGGGCTCTCCAGGGCGCTCGCCGCTGCGTCCTATAAGCACCCTCCTTCCTCGGGAGGAAGAGTACAGTCTCTCTCCTTTTGTTTGCCAATGGCAGAAAATATGATCTGCGTAATAGGTGGAGACCCACTACGATCCACTGCTATAGTCTCTCCCATAGGCTATCTAACTAACAGCCTCATGACGGGGGTCCAGAACATTTGTAATAATATTTTACAGAGCAAAAGCATTTACAGGCCCATGCAAAGTATAATTAGTTTTTAGCTGTTTTATTACCTTTATCCAAGTATCTAAATCTCTTTTCTGGAAACCAAGGACATTGGTCTCGTAACACTAGCCTTTTAATCTTTAATTTGTCTTTTTTGTTTAACAGTTACAAAATTACTTGTATAAAGAGGTGTCATTGTTTTGAGTCATTGTTACCCGTGTCAGAAAATTAAGAGTTATAGAAAAGTCTGCCTTGACAAAAAGGTTTTACCTTAGCCAAGGGGGGTTTTGTTTTAAACCCTAAGATAGCAGGTTTCTTTTCAACCTCTAGAGCACCAGGTTTCTCTTAAACCCTTGAACACTTCCCACTCGTCCTCACCCTGTCTATCCTACAGGGGGGTCCGCGGCACCCTGAGTGGGGTCCTAGCCGTCCCGAACACTCAACACTGGGGAGTACCGAAAGTACTCCGGGGGGGAGTGATTAAGTCACTCCGGGGGGAGCAACAGAGAGTGCTCCGGGGGAGCAACAGAGAGTGCTCCGGGGGAGCTTTTGCTCCGAGGAACCTACCTTCGAATAGCCTGTTCCGGGCACCACTTGCCGGGGTCCAGCCCCGGTGGATCCAGGGAATTCGAAGGGTGGACGGCGTTGGCGTGGAAAGACTTGTTTGTTTATTAATGTAAGATTAGATTAAGAAACTATAGTGTAGTAAGAAGATTAAGTGGAGGAAGAGGGCTGAATAGCTTGGTTTACGCGGAAGGCCAATAAAATTCCAGACAAGGAATTTGCACCATCTACGTTGGGCCACCGGCGCCCGCTTGAATATCTAAGGGTGCCTCGCCTTAAGCTCCCTTTCGTGCGGGTCTTAACAGCCGGGCAAGTAAGTAGACCTGGCGAGCCTCCGCGCCCCAGATGGAGATTCAGCCTGAAGTTAAAGTAAAGAGCAGAGAGAGGGAAGGGGAGAGAAGAAGAGAGAGAGAGAGACATGGGGGAGCCAGAGTCCCAAGAAACCAGGCCGAGAGACTAGTTCGAAAAACTGGCCCCCATCCTTTATTGTTCAGAAGGCCTTTTATACTTTTGATAAAACATGGAGATCAATGGGTAACACAAAATTAATGTAGCGTTCGCAACCAGATTCTTTCCGGTATATCATTTTGTATACAAAAGGTCTCAGGTGATTTACATTATCTTTTGACCAAGAGGCTTGTTAACACTTTTTGGCTCTTTCCTTAATGAATGTTAATTTTGTTTCCCCTGAAGTGTTTTTTTTTTTAATCTGCATCTCCTTAAAGCATTAAAGTTACATCTCTATAGAACAAAGGTGCAGTGGGATATAACAAAGAAGGTACTTAACTCAAAGATCTAATGTTGCTAATACCAGGTCTACTACTTGTTTTTCTATATACCAACTATATGTAAAAATAAAGGATATGAAAATTTGGCAGCAAGCATTGACCCAAAAAATGAAACCTTTAATCAGTCCATATTCTAAAGATTTTGACTCCTCGGAAGCTCCTACATTCCTAGGATGTTTTAAGCTTCCTGTGACTCCTGCGGTCAGGAGGCCTCAAACAATCACATGCGGCAGTTGTACGAGTCCTGCAGGCAGGCTAGACAGCCATCGGAGGGGTTTTTTGGATTGAAACACTCTTTCAAATGCAGAAGACTAAAGCCCTGAATTGACTTTTTCCAGAAAATGTCAGAAGAGTGGAAAAGCAGAGCACGAACAGCCGGCAGATTTTTGTTGGGGTACGTGCTTAGGAATTTGCAGAGGGGTCCCTGAAGTCTGAGCACGCCTTGGCGTATGTCAGCTTCCTTCCTCATGACCTTGTCACGGGCGGGATTCCTCACCTGGCTTCCCAGCAGGTGCCAGAACCTGAGGATTCCTCTCCAGTGCTGACATGGATCTTGGGGTACTTCTGGAGTCTCCCAGGGGAGTCAGTCCTCGTCTCGAGTGGGGGCATGAACGTGCGCTTTCCTCTCGAGCTGTAACAGCAGAGTCATGATTCCCTTCGCGTGCATCAAGAGATCTGTGGCTTTACCTCGAGGCTTTCACACGAGGCTTTCCCACGAGGCTTTCCCACAGGTCTGTCCCACAATGCCACAGTGGTGAGAGTCGATCCTCGCTTGAAAGTCGAGGGCAGTGCAGGCAAAACAGGTTTCCCTGGAATGGACTGAGACATTCTGGGGGACTCTGGGTAATGGTGGCACAACCCTGGAGTTCCTCTCGCCTTTCCTGTGGAGAGCGGCCTCCTCTTGAAATGCGACGGGAATGCTGGGAATAAATGACCGGACCACGCAGGGAAAGGATCCTCCTCTCGAGCTAGGAAGCGGACACGGGGCTCGCTCTGGATGTGGGCGGAACTCTCGGTGCTTCCTCTCCAGTGGAGACCGGTATGTCGGGAACTTCTTGTGTTGCAGCAAGGGTGTGAAGGACCCTTTGGAAGTTCCAGAGGTTAGGTGTGATTTGCCTCGAGACGCCCTCCGCGGAAATGGGCCTCATCTCGCCTGGAGGGGAGAACCTCCTGGATTTTCTCGGAGTTGTGGCAGGTGCCCTCGACTTACGACGGGGACCTCAGGGACCCGCTCTGGTGGCCTCAGGAAAGGCCAGTCCCCATGCGAGTTGCTCGAGGGCCTCTCGGGATTCATCTCCCGTCGATGACGGGGTCTAATATCATGTGTGGAGTCGGTGCCCGGAACTTGAGGATTCCTCTCCAGTGCTGACATGGATCTTGGGGTACTTCTGGAGAATTCCCCAGGGGAGTCAGTCCTCGTCTCGAGTGGGGGCATGCACGTGCGCTTTCCTCCCGAGCTGTAGCAGCAGTGTCACGCTTCCCTTCGCGAGGATCAAGGGGATCTGTGGCTTTCCCTCGAGGCTTTCCCAGGAGGCTTTCCCACGAGGCTTTCCCACAGGGTGTCCCACGTGCCACTGTAGTGTGAGTCGATCCTCGGCTTGAAAGTAGAGGCAGTGCAGGGAAAACAGGTTTCCCTGGAATGGACTGATACATCTGGGGGACTCTGGGAATGGTGGCACGACCCTGGAGTTCCTCTCGCCTTTTCTGTGGGTAGCGCCTCCTCTTGAGTTGCGGCGGAAACGGCCTGGAATTCTTTCCCGACCACGCAGGGAAAGGATCCATCCTCTCGAGCTAGGAGGCGAAAACGGGGCTCCTCTGGATGTGGGCGGACTCTCGTGCTTCCTCTCCGAGTGGAGACGGGTATGTGGGGGAACTTCTTGAGTTGCAGCAAGGGTGTGAAGGACCCATTGGAAGTTCCAGAAGTTAGGTGTGATTTGCCTCGAGACGTTTCTGGGGAAATGGGCCTCATCTCGCCTGGAGGGGAGAACCTCCTGGATTTTCTCAGTTGCGGCAGGTGCTCTCGACTTAGGACGAGGACTTCAGGGACCCGCTCTGGGTGGCCTCAGGAAAGGCCAGTCCCCATGCGAGTTGCTCGGGGGCCTCACGGGATTCCTCTTCCGTCGATGCCGGGGCCTAAGATCTTGTGTGGAGTCGGGTCCGGAACCTGAGGATTCGTCTCCAGTGCTCACATGGATCTTGGGGTACTTCTGGAGTCTCCCCAGGGGAGTCAGTCCTCGTCACCAGTGGGGGGCATGCACGTGCGCTTTCCTCCCGAGATGTAGCAGCAGTGTCATGCTTCCCTTCGCGTGGATCAAGGGATCTGTCGCTCTCGCTCGAGGCTTTCCCAGGAGGCTTTCCCACAGGGCTGTCCCACGTGCCACCGTGGTGTGAGTGGATCCTCGGCTTGAAAGTCGAGGCAGTGCAGGGAAAACAGGTTTCCCTGGAATGGACGGAGACATCTGGGGGACACCGGGAATGGTCGCACGAACCTGGAGTTCCTCTGGCCTTTCCTGTGGAGAGCACCTCCTATTGAGATGCGACGGGAACACTGGAAATTCTTTCCCAACTACGCAGGGAAAGGATCCCTCCTCTCGAGCTAGGAGCTGGAAACGGGGCTCCTCTGGATGTGGGCGGGACTCTCTAGCTTCCTGTCGAGTGGAGACGGGCATGTTGGGGAATTTCTTGAGTTGGCAGCAAGGGTGTGAATGACCCTTTGGAAGTTCCAGAGTTTAGGTGTGATTAGCCTCCAGACCCCTCAGCGGAAATGGGCCTCATCTCGCCAGGAGAGGAGAACCTCCTGGATTTTCTCGAGCTGCAGCAGGTGCTCTCGACTTATGACGGGGACCTCAAGGACCCGCTCTGGTGGCCTCACGAAAGGCCAGTCCCCATGCGAGTTACTCGGGTGCCTCTCGGGATTTCTCTCCCATCGATGCCGGGGCCTAATACCTTGTGTGGAGTTGATGCCGGAACCTGAGGATTCTTCTCCAGTGCTGACATGGATCTTGGGGTACTTCTGGAGTCTCCCCAGGGGGTCAGTCCTCGTCTCGAGTGGGGCATTCACGTGCGCTTTCCTCCCGAGCTGTAGCAGCAGTGTCACGCTTCCCTTCGCGTGGATCAAGGGATCTGTGCCTTTCCCTCGAGGCTGTCCCACGAGGATTTCCCACGACGCTTTCCCTCCAGGCTTTCCCACGAGGCTTTCCCACTAGGCTTTCCCAAAAGGCTGTCCCACGTGCCACCGGTGGTGTGAGTCGATCCTCGGCTTGAGCGTCCAGGTAGTACAGGGATAACAGGTTTCCCTGGAATGGACTGAGACATCTGGGGGACTCTGGGAATGGTGGCACGACCTTGATTCCCTCTCGCCTTTCATGTGGAGAGCGCCTCCTCTTGAGATGCCATGGGAACGCCAGGAATTCTTTCCCGAACCTGCAGGGAAAGGATCCTCCTCTCGAGCTAGGAGGCGGAAAAGGGGCTCCTCTGGATGTGGGCGGGACGGTCGTGCTTCCTCTCGAGTGGAGACGGGTATGCCGGGAACTTCTTGAGTTTCAGGAAGGGTGTGAAGGACCCTTTGTAAGTTCCAGAGGTTAGGTGTGATTAGCCTTGAGACACCTCAGCGGAAATGGGCCTCATCTCGCCTGGAAGGGAGAACCTCCTGGATTTTCTCCTGTTGGGGGCAGGTGCTCTGGACTTAGGACGGGGAACACAGGGACCCGCTCTGGTGGCCTCAGGAAAGGCCAGTCCCCATGCGAGTTGCTCGGGGGCCTCTCGGGATTCCTCTCCTTCGATACCGGGGGCGTAAGACGTTGTGTGGATTCGGTGCCGGAACCTGAGGATTCCACTCCAGTGCTGATATGGATCTTGGGGTACTTCTGGAGTCTCCTCAGGGGAGTCCAGTCCTCGTCTCGGAGTGGGGGCATGCACGTGCGATTTCCTCCCGAGCTGCAGAACCAGTGTCACGGTTCCCTTCGCATGGATCAAGGGATTTGTGGCTTTCCCTCGAGGCTTTCCCACGAGTGTTTCCCACGAGGCTTTCCCACAGGGTTGTCCCACGTACCACCGTGGTGTGAGTGGATCCTCGGCTTGAAAGTCGAGGCAGTGCAGGGAAAACAGGTTTCCCTGGAATGGACTGAGAAATGGGGGACTCTGGGAATGGTGGCACGACCCTGGAGTTCCTCTCGCCTTTCCTGTGGAGAGCGCCTCCTCTTGAGTTGTATTGGAAACGCGGGGAATTCTTTCCCGACCACGGCAGGGAAAGGATCCCTCCTCTCGAGCTAGGAGGCGGTAACGGGGATCCTAAGGATGTGAGCGGGGCTCTTGTGCTTCCTCTCAAGTGGAGACCGGTATGTCGGGAACTTCTTGAGTTGCAGCAAGGGTGTGAAGGACCCTTTGGAAGTTCCAGAAGTTAGGTGTGATTAGCCTCCTGATGCCTCAGCGGAAATGGGCCTCATCTCGCCTGGAGGAGAAAACCTCCTGGATTTTCTCGAGTTGCGGGCAGGTGCTCTCGACTTAAGACGGGGACCTCAGGGACCGCACTGGTGACCTCAGGAAAGGCCAGTCCCCATGCGAGTTGCTCGAGGGCCTCTCGGGATTCCTTTCCCGTCGATGCCCGGGCCTAAGACCGTGTGTGGAGTAGGTGCCGGAACATGAGGATTCCTCTCCAGTGCGGACATGGATTTTGGGGTACTTCTGGAGTCTCCCCATGGGAGCCAGTCGTCGTCTAGAGTGGGGGCATGCACGTGCGCTTTCTTCCCGAGCTGTAGCAGCAGTGTCAGGCTTCCCTTCGCAAGGATCAAGGGATCTGTGGCTTTCCATTGAGGCTTTCCCACGACGCTTTCCCAAGAGGCTTTCCACAGGGCTGTCCCACGTGCCACCGTCGTGTGAGTCAATGCTAGGCTTGAAAGTCGAGGCAGTGCAGGGAAAACAGGTTTCCCTGGAATGGACTGAGACATCGGGGACTCTGCGAATGGTGGCACGACCCTGGAGTTCCTCTCCCTTTCCTGTGGAGAGCGCCTCCTCTTAAATTGCGACGGGAACGCGGGAATTCTTTCCAGACCAGGCAGGAAAGGATCCCTCCTATGGAGCTATGAGGCAGAAATGGGGCTCCTCTGGATGTGGCTGGACTCTCGGCTTCCTCTCGAGTGGAGACGGTATGTCGGGAAACTTCTTGAGTTGCAGCAAGGGTGTGAAGGACCCTTTGGAAGTTCCAGAAGTTATGTGTGATAAGCCTCGAGACCCATCAGCGGAAATGGGCCTCATCTCGCCTGGAGGGGAGAACCTCCTGGATTTCCTCGAGTTGCGGCAGGTGCTCTCGACTTACGACGGGGACCTCAGGGACCCGCTATGGTGGTCTCAGGAAAGGACCAGTCCCCATGCGAGTTGCTCTGGGGCCTCTCGGGATTCCTCTCCATCGATGTCGGGGCCTAAGATCTTGTGTGGAGTCGGTGCCGGAACCTGAGGATTCCTCTCCAGTGCTGAAAAGGATCTTGGGGTACTTATGGAGTCTCCCAGGGGAGTCAGTCCTCGTCTCGAGGGGGGCATGCACGTGCGCTTTCCTCCGAGCTGTAGCAGCAGTGTCGCACTTCCCTTCGCGTGATCAAGGGATCTGTGGCATTCCCCTCGGGCTTTCCCTCGAGGCTTTCCCCACGAGGCATTCCACGTGGCTTTCCCAAAGGGCTGTCCACGCGCCACCGTGGTGTGAGTCGATCCTCGGCTTGAAAGTCGAGCAGTGCAGGGAAAACAGGTTTCCCTGGAATGAACTGAGACATCTGGGGACTCTGGGAATGGTGGCACGACTCTGGAGTTCGTCTCGCCTTTCCTGTGGAGAGCGCCTCCTCTTGAGATGCGACGGGAACAGGGAATTCTTTCCGAACACGAGGGAAAGGATCCCTCCTCTCGAGCTAGGAGTCGGAAATGGGGGCTCCTCTGATGTGAGCGGGATTCCCGTGCTTCCTCTCGAGTGGAGACGGGTATGTCGGGGAACTTCTTGAGTTGCTGCAAGGGTGTGAAGGACTCTTTGGAAGTTCCAGATGTTAGATGTGATTAGCCTCAGACGCCTCAGCAGAAATGGGCCTCATCTCGCCTGGAGGGGAGAACCTCCTGGATTTTCTCGAGTTGCGCAGGTGCTCTCGACTTACGACGGGGACCTGAAGGACCCGCTCTGGTGGCCTCAGGAAAGGCCAGTCCCCATGCGAGTTGCTCGGGGGCCTCTCGGGAATCCTCTCCCGTCGGTGCCGGAGCCTAAGACCTTGTGTGGAGTCGGTGCCAGAACCTGAGGATTCCTCCCAGTGCTGACATGGATCTTGGGGTATTTCTGGAGTCTCACCAGGAGAGTGTCCTCGTCTTGAGTGGGGGCATGCACGTGCGCTTTCCTCCCAAGCTGTAGCAGCCAGTATCACGCTTCCCTTCTCGTGGATCAAGGGATCTGTGGCTTTCCCTCGAAGCTTTCCCACCAGGCTTTCCCACGGGCTTTCCTACGAGGCTTTCCATAATGCTGTTCCACGTGCACCGAGGTGTGAGTCGATCCTCGGCTTGAAAGTGGAGGCAGTGCAGGGAAAACAGGTTTCCTGCAATGGACTGAGACATCTGGGGACTCTGGGAATGGTGGCAGGACCCTGGACTTCCTCTTGCCTTTCCTGTGGAGAGCGCCTCCTCTTGAGATGCGACGGAAACGCCTGGAATTCTTTCCCGACCACGCAGGGAAAGGATCCATCCTCTCGAGCTAGGAGGCGGAAACGGGGCTCCTCTGGATGTGGGCGGTACTTTTCGTGCTTCCTCTCGAGTGGAGACGGGTATGTTGGGGAACTTCTTGAGTTGCAGCAAGGGTGTGAAGGACACTTTGGAAGTTCCAGAGGTTAGGAGTGATTAGCTCGAGACGCCTCAGCGGAATGGGCCTCATCTCGCCTGGACAGGAGAACGTCCTGGGGGTTTCTCGTGAGGGTTGCTCGACTTCCTATGCTCAGCGAAAGGGGGGCGTCACGGCGGCTGATGAGGTCGAAAAAGACGCGCGGGAGTGTCTGAGTCGCGGGCAGGCTGTCGACTTATGTCTTGG
>NW_017191381.1:0-10809 GCF_001704415.2 Capra hircus
AGCACAGATCCCTTGATCCACGCGAAGGGAAGTGCCACACAGCTGCCACAGCTCGGGAGGAAAAGCGCACGTGCATACCCCTCTCGAGACGAGGACTGACTTCCCTGGGAGACTCCAGAAGTACCCCAAGATCCATGTCAGCACTGGAGAGGAATCCTCAGTTTCAGCACCGACTTCACAGTAGGTCTTAGGCCCCGGTATCGACGGGAGAGGAATCCCGAGAGGCCCCCGAGCAACTCGCATGGGGACTGGCCTTTCCTGAGGCCACCAGATCGGGTCCCTGAGGTCCCCGACGTAAGTCGAGAGCACCTGCAACTCGAGAAAATCCAGGAGGTTCTACCCTCCAGGCTAGATGAGGCCCATTTCCGCTGAGGCGTCTCGAGGCTAATCACACCAACCTCTGGAACTTCCAACGGGTCCTTCACACCCTTGCTGCAACTCAAGATGTTCCCCGACATACCCGTCTCAAGTCGAGAGGAAGCACGAGAGTCCGCCACATCCAGAGGAGCACCGTTTCTCGCCTCCTAGCTCGAGAGGAGGGATCCTTTCCCTGCGTGGTCGGGAAAGAATTCCGCGGCGTTCCCGTCGCATTTCAAGCGGAGGCGCTCCAAAAGGAAAGGCGAGAGGAACTCCAGGGTCGTGCCACTATTCCCAGAGTCCCCCAGATGTCTCAGTCCATTCCAGGGAAACCTGTTTTCCCTGCACTGCCTCGACTTTCAAGCCGAGGATCGACTCACACCCCGGTGGCACGTTTGACAGCCCTGTGGAAGACTCGTGGGAAAGCCTCGTGGAAAGCCTCGAGGGAAAGCCACAGATCCTTGATCCACGCGAAGGGAAGCGTGACACTGCTGCTGCTCGGGAGGAAAGCGCACGTGCATGCCCCCACTCGAGAGGAGGACTGACTCCCCTGGGGAGACTCCAGATGTACCCCAAGATCCATGTCAGCACTGGAGAGGAATCTCAGGTTCCGGCACCGACTTCACACAAGGTCTTAGGCCCCGTCATCGACGTGAGAGGAATCCCCAGAGGCCCCCGTGCAACTCGCATGGGGACTGGCCTTTCCTGATGGCCACCAGAGCGGGTCCCTGAGGTCCCCGTCGTAAGTCGAGAGCACCTGCCGCGAACCCGAGAAAATCCAGGAGGTTCTCCCCTCCAGGCGAGATGAGGCCCATTTCCGACTGAGGCGTCTTGAGGCTAATCACACCTAAACCCCTGGAACTTCCAAAGGGTCCTTTCACACCCTTGCTGCAACTCAAGAAGTTCCCCGACATACCCGATCTCCACTCGAGAGGAAGCACGAGAGTCCCGCCCAGCATTCCAGAGGAGCCCCCGTTTCCGCCTCCTAGCTCGAGAGGAGGGATCCTTTCCCTGCGTGGTGGGGAAAGAATTCCCGGCGTTCCCGTCGCATCTCAAGAGGAGGCGCTCTCCACAGGAAAGGCGAGAGGAACTCCAGGGTCGTGCCACCATTCCCAGAGTCGCCCTAGATGTCTCAGTCCATTCCAGGGAAACCTGTTTTCCCCTGCACTGCCTCGACTTTCAAGCCGAGGATCGACTCACACCACGGTGGCACGTGGGACAGCCCTGTGGGAAAGCCTCATCGGGAAAGCCTCCTGGGATAGCCTCGAGGGAAAGCCACAGATCCCTTGATCCAAGAGAAGGGAAGCGTGACACCTGCTGCTACAGCTCGGGAGGAAAGCGCACGTGCATGCCCACACCCGAGACGAGGACTGACTCCCTTGGGGAGACTCCAAAAGTACCCCAAGATCCGTTACAGCACTGGAGAGGAATCCTCAGGTTCTGGCACCGACTTCACAAAAGGTCTTAGGCCCCGGCATCCACGGGAGAGTAATTCCGAGAGGCCCCCGAAGAACTCGCATGGGGACTGCGCCTTTCCTAAATACACAAGAGCCAGTCCCTGAGGTGCCCGTCTAAAGTAGAGAGCACCTGCCGCATCTCGAGGAAATCCAGGAGATTCTCCCTTCCAGGCGAGATGAGGCCCATTTCCACTTAGGCCTCTCGAGGCTAATCACACCTAACCACTGGAACTTCCAAAGAGTCCTTCACACAATTGCTGCATCTCATGAAGGTCCCAAACATACCCAGTCTCCTCTCGAGAGGAAGCACGAGAGTCCCGCCCACATCCAGAGGAGCCCGGTTTCCGCCTCCTACCTCAAGAGGAGGGATCCTTTCCCTGCGTGGTCAGGAAAGAATTCCCGGCATTCCCGTCGCATCTCAAGAGGAGGCGCTCTCCACGGGAAAGGCGAGAGGAACTCCAGGGTCGTGCCACCATTCCCAGAGTCCCCCAGATGTCTCAGTCTTTTCCAGGGAAACCTGTTTCCCTACACTGCCTCGATTGTCAGGACGAGGATCTAATCACACCACGGTGTCACGTGGGACAGCCCTTTTGGAAAGCCTCGAGGGAAAGCCACAGATCCCTTGATCCTACGCGAAGGGCAGCGCTACACTGCAGCTACAGCTCGGGAGGAAAGCACACGTGCATGCCCCCACTCGAGACGAGGACTGACTCTCCTGGGGAGACTCCAAAAGTACCCCAAGATCCATGTCAGCACTCGAGAGGAATCGTCAGGTTCCGGCACCGAGTCCAAACAAGATCTTAGCCCCGGCATCGACGGGCAGAGGAATCCTGAGAGGCCGCCGAGCAACAAGCATGGGGACTGGCCTTTCCTGAGGCCACCAGAGCGGGTCCCTGAGGTTCCGGTCGTAAGTCGAGAGCACCTGCCGCAAATCGAGAAAATCCAGGAGGTTCTCCCCTCCAGGCGAGATGAGGCCCATTTGCGCTTAGGCATCTCGAGGCTAATCACACCTAACCTCTGGAACTTCCAAAGGGTCCTTCACAGCCTTGCTGCAACTCAAGAAGTTCCCCAACATACCCGTCTGCACTCGAGAGTAAGCTCGAGAGTTCCGCCCACATCCAGAGGAGCCCTGTTTCCGCCTCCTAGCTCGAGAGGAGCGATCCTTTCACTGCGTCGAGGGGAAAGAATTCCCCGCGTTCCCGTCGCATCTCAAGAGGAGGCGCTCTCCACAGGAAAGGCGAGAGGAACTCCAGAGTCGTGCCACCATTCCCAGAGTCCCCCAGATGTCTCAGTCCATTCCAGGGAAACCAGTTTTCCCTGCACTGCCTCGACTTTCAAGCCGAGGATCGACTCACACCACGGTGGCTCGTGGGAGTGCCCTTTGGAAAACTTCCTGGGAAAGCCTCCTGGGAAAGCCTCAAGGGAAAGCCACAGATCCCTTGATCCACGCGAAGGGAAGTGCGACACTGCTGCTACAGCTCGGGAGGAAAGCGCACGTGCATGCCCCCACTCGAGACGAGGACTGACTCCCCTGGGGAGACTCCAGAAGTACCCCAAGATCCATGTCAGCACTGGAGAGGAATCCTCAGGTTCCGGCACCGGACTCCTCACAAGGTCTTAGGCCCCAGCATCGACGGGAGAGGAATCCCGAGAGGCCGTCCAGCAATTCGCATGGGGACTGGCCTTTCCTGATGCCACCAGAGCGGGTCCCTGAGGTCCCCGTCGTAAGTCGAGAGCACCTGCCGCAACTCGAGAAAATCCAGGAGGTTCTCCCCTCCAGGCGAGATGAGGCCCATGTGCACTGAGGCCTCTCGAGGCTAATCACACCTAACCTCTGGAACTTCCAAAGGGTCATTCACACCCTTGCTGGCAATTCAAGAAGTCCCCGACATACCCGTCTCCACTCGAGAAGGAAGCACGAGAGTCCTGCCCACATCCAGAGGAGCCCCGTTTCCGCCTCCTACCTCGAGAGGAGGGATCCTTTCCCTGCGTGGTGGGGAAAGAATTCCCGGCGTTTCCGTCGCATCTCAAGAGGATGCGCTCTGCACAGGAAAGGCTAGAGGAACTCCAGGGTCGTGCCACCATTCCGAGAGTCCCCGAGATGTCTCAGTCCATTCCAGGGAAACCTGTTTTCCCTGCACTGCCTCGACTTTTCAAGCCGAGGATTGACTCACACCACGGTGGTACGTGGGACAGCCCTGTGGGAAAGCCTCGTGGGAAAGCCTCAAAGGAAAGCCACAGATCCCTTGATCCACGGGAAGGGAAGCGCGACACTGCTGCTACAGCTTGGGAGGAAAGGGCACGTGCATGCCCACAACTCGAGACGAGGACTGGCTCCCCTGGGGAGACTCCAGAAGTACCCCAAGATCCATGTCAGCACTGGAGAGGAATCCTCAGGTTCCGGCAACAACTCCACACTAGGTCTTAGGCACCAGCATCGACGGGAGAGGAATCCCCAGAAGCCCCCGGGCAACTCGCATGGGGACTGGCCTTTCCTGATGCCACCATGGCGGGTCCCTGAGGTCCCCGTCGTAAGTCGAGAGCACCAGCCGCAACTCGAGAAAATCCAGGAGGTTCTCCCCTGCAAGCGAGATGAGCCCCATTTCCGCTGAGGCGTCTCGAGGCTAATCACACCTAAACTCTGGAACTTCCAAAGGGTCCTTCACACCCTTGCTGCAACTCAAAAAGTTCCCCGACATACCCGTCTGCACTCGAGAGGAAGCACGAGAGTCCCGCCCACATCCAGAGGAGCCCCGTTTCCGACTCCTAGCTCGAGAGGAGGGATCCTTTCCCTGCGTGGTCGGGAAAGAATTCCCGGTGTTCCCGTCGCATCTCAAGAGGAGGCGCTCTCCACAGGAAAGGCGAGACGAACTCCAGGGTCGTGCGAACCATTCCCAGAGTCCCCCAGATATCTCAGTCCATTCCAGGGAAACCTGTTTACCCTGCACTGCCTCGACTTTCAAGCCGAGGATCGATTCACACCACGGTGGTACGTGGGACAGCCCTGTGCAAAAGCCTCGAGGCATAGCCTCGTGGGAAAGCCTCCTGGGAAAGCCTCCTGGGAAAGCCTCGATGGAAAGCCACAGATCCCTTGATCCACGCGAAGGGAAGCGCCACACAGCTGCCACAGCTCGGGAGGAAAGCGCAAGTGCATACCCCTCTCGAGACGAGGACTGACTCCCCTGGGGAGACTTCAGAAGTACCCCAAGATCCATGTTAGCACTGGAGAGGAATCCTCAGGTTCCGGCACCGACTTCACACTAGGTCTTAGGCCCCGGCATCGACGGGAGAGGAATCCCGAGAGGCCCCCGAGCAACTCGCATGTGGACTGGCCTTTCCTGAGGCCACCAGAGCGGGTCTCTGAGGTCCCGGTCGTAAGTCGAGAGCACCTGCCGCATCTTCGAGAAAATCCAGGAGGTTCTCCCCTCCAGGCGAGATGAGGCCCATTTGCGCTGAGGCTTCTCGAGGCTAATCACACCTAACCCCTGGAACTTCCAAAGGGTCCTTCACACCCTTGCTGCAACTCAAGAAGTTCCCCGACATACCCGTCTCCACTCGAGAGGAAGCACGAGAGTTCCGCCCACATCCAGAGGAGCCCCGTTTCCGCCTCCTAGCTCGAGAGGAGGGATCCTTTTCCAGCGTGTTCGGGAAAGAATTCCCGGCGTTCCCGTCGCATCTCAAGAGGAGGCGCTCTCAACAGGAAAGGCTAGAGGAACTCCAGTGTCGTGCCACCATTCCCAGAGTCCCCCAGATGTCTCAGTCCATTCTAGGGAAACCTGTTTTCCCTGCACTGCCTCGATTTTCAAGACAAGGATCGACTCACACCATGGTGGCACGTGGGACAGCCCTGTGGGAAAGCCTCAGGGGAAAGCCACAGATTGCTTGATCCACGTGAAGAGAAGCGCGACACTACTGCTAAAGCACGGGAGGAAAGCGCACGTGTATTCCCCCTCTCGAGACGAGGACTGACTCCCCTGGGGAGACTCCAGAAGTACCCCAAGATACATGTCAGCACTGGAGAGGAATCCTCAGGTTCCAGCACCGACTTCACACTAGGTCTTAGGCCCCGGCATCGACGGGAGAGGAATCCCGAGAGGCCCCCGAGCAACTCGCATGTGGACTGGCCTTTCCTGAGGCCACCAGAGCGGGTCACTGATGTCCCCGACGTAAGTCGAGAGCACCAGCCGCAACTCGAGAAAATCCAGGAGTTTCTCCCCTCCAGGCGAGATGAGGCCCATTTCCGCTGAGGCGTCTTGAGGCTAATCAAGCCTAACTTCTCTAACTTCCAAAGGGTCCTTCACACCCTTGCTGCAACTCAAGGAAGTTCTCCGACATACCCGTCTCCACTCGAGAGGAAGCACGAGAGTCCCGCCCACATTCAGAGGAGTACCGTTTCCCGCCTACTAGCTCGAGAGGAGGTATCCTTTCCCTGCGTGTTCGGAAAGAATTCCCGGCGTTCCCGTCGCATCTCAAGAGCAGACGCTCTCCACAGGTAAGGCGAGAGGAACACAAGGGTCGTGCCACCATTCCCAGAGTCCCCCAGATGTCTCAGTCCATTCCAGGGAAACCTGTCTTCCCTGCACTGCCTCGACTTTCAAGCCGAGGATCACTCACACCACGGTGGCACGTGGGACAGCCCTGTGGGAAAGCCTCGTGGGAAAGCCTCGTGGGAAAGACTCGAGGGAAAGACACAGATCCCTTGATCCACGCGAAGGGAAGCGCGACACTGCTGCTACAGCTCGGAAGGAAACAGCACGTTCATGCCCCCACTGGAGACGAGGACCGACTCCATTGAGGAAACTCCAGAATTACCCCAATATCAATGTCGGCACTGGAGAGGAATCCTCAGGTTCCGGCACCGACTCCACACAAGTTCTTAGGCCCCGGCATCGTCGGGAGAGGAATGCCGACAGGCCCCGAGCAACTCGCATGGGGACTGGCCTTTCCTGAGGCCACCATAGCGTGTCCCTGAGGTCCCCGTCGTAAGTTAAGAGCACCTGCCGCAACTCGAGAAAATCCAGGAGGTTCTCCCCTCCAGGAGAGATGAGGCCCATTTCGGCTGAGACGTCTCGAGGCTAATCACACCTAACCTCTGGAACTTCCAAAGGGTCCCTCACACCCTTGCTGCAACTCAAGAAGTTCCCCGACATACCCGTCTCCACTCGAGAGGAAGCACGAGAGTCCGCCCACATTCAGAGGAGTCCCGTTTCCGCCTCCTATCTCGAGAGGAGGGATCCTTTCCCTGCGTGTTCGGGAAAGAATTCCCGGTGTTCCCGTCGCATCTCAAGAGGAGGCGCTCTCCACAGGAAAGGCGAGAGGAACTCCAGGGTCGTTCCACAATTCCAGAGTCCCCCAGATGTCTCCAGTCCATTCCAGGGAAACCTGTTTTCCCTGCACTGCATCGGCTTTCAAGCCGAGGATCGACTCACACTCCGGTGGCACTTGGGACAGCCCTGTGGGAAAGCCTCGAGGGATAGCTCGTGGGAAAGCCTCCTGGGAAAGCCTCCTGGGAAAGCCTCATGGAAGCCACAGATCCCTTGATCCACGCGAAGGGAAGCGTGCCACACAGCTGCCACAGCTCGGGAGAAAGCGCACGTGCATACCCCTCTCGAGACGAGGACTGACTTCCCCTGGGGAGACTCCAGAAGTACCCCAAGATCCATGTCAGCACTGGAGAGGAATCCTCAGGTTCCGGCACCAGACTTCACAGTAGGTCTTAGGCCCCGGCATCGAAGGGAGAGGAATCCCGGAGAGGCCCCCGAGCAACTCGCATGGGGATCTGGCCTTTCCTGAGGCCACCAGAGCGGGTCCCTGAGGTCCCGTCGTAAGTCGAGAGCACCTGCCGCAACTCGAGAACATCCAGGAGGTTCTACCCTCCAGGCTAGATGAGGCCCATTTCCGCTGAGGCGTCTCGAGGCTAATCACACTCGAACCTCTGGAACATCCAACGGGTCCTTTCACACCCTTGGCTGTAACTCAAGATGTTCCCCGACATACCCGTCTCAACTGAGAGGAAGCACGAGAGTTCTGCCCACATCCAGAGGAGCACCCGTTTCCGCCTCCTAGCTCCAGAGCGGAGGGATCCTTTCCCTGCGTGGTTCGGGAAAGAATTTCCGGCGTTCCCGATCGCATTCTCAAGCAGGAGGCGCAATCCTAAAGGAAAGGCGAGAGGAACTCCAGGGTCGTGCCACTATTACCCAGAGTCCCCCAGATGTCTCAGTCCATTCCAGGGACAAGCCTGTTTTCCCTGCATCTGCCTCGCACTTTCAAGCCAGGATCGACTCACACCCACGGTGGCACTGTTGGGACAGCCCTGTGGTTAAGCCTCAGTGGGAAAGCCTCGTGGGAAAGCCTCGAGGGAAAGCCACAGGATCCCTTGATCCACGCGAAGGGAACGTGCACACAGCTGCCAGCATGCTCGGGAGGAAAGCGCACGTGCATGACCCCCTCTCGGAGACGAGGACTTACTTCCCTGGGGAGACTCCAGAATGTACCCAAGATCCATGTCAGCACTGGAGAGGAATCCTCAGGTTTCCGGCACCGACTTCCACAGTAGATCTTAGGCCTCCGTCATTGACGTAGAGGAATCCCGAGAGGCCCCCGTAGCAACTCGCATGTGGGACTGGCCTTTCCTGAGGCCACCAGAGTCGGGTCCCTGAGGTCCCCGACGTAAGTCGAGAGCACCTGCCGCAACTCGAGAAAATCCAGGAGGTTCTACCCTCCAGGCGTAGATGAGGCCCATTTCCGCTGAGGCGTCTCGAGGACTAATCACACCTAACCTCTGGAACTTCCAAACGGGTCTTTCACACCCTTGCTGCAACTCAAGGATGTTCCCCGACATACCCGTCTCCAAGTCGAGAGGAAAGCACGAGAGTCCCGCCCACATCCAGAGGAGCCAGCGTTTCCCGCCTCCTAGCTCCGAGAGGAGGGATCCTTTCCCTGCGTGGTCGGGAAAGAATTTCCGGCGTTCCCGGCGCATTCTCAAGACGGAGGCGCTCTCCAAAGGAAAGGCGCAGAGGAACTCCCAGGGTCCGTGCCACATACCAGAGTCCCCCAGATGTCTCAGTCCATTCCAGGGACAAGCCTGTTTTCCCTGCATTGCCTCCGACTTTCAAGCCGAGGATCGACTCACACCACCGGTGGCACGTTTGGACAGCCCTGTGGGTTAAAGCCTCGATGGGAAAGCCTCGTGGGAAAGCCTCGAGGGAAAGCCACAGAGTCCCTTGATCGACACGAAGGGATAGCGTGACACTGTCTGCTAGACCTCGGGGAAGGAAAGCGCACGGTGCATGCCCTCACTCGAGACGGAGGACTTACTCCCTGGGGAGACTCCAGATGTACCCCAAGATCCATGTCAGCACTGGGAGATGGAATCCTCAGGTTCCGGCACCGACTTCACAACAAGGATCTTAGGCTCCGTCATTGACGTAGAGGAATCCGAGAGGCCCCCGAGCAACTCGCATGGGGACTGCCTTTCCTGAGGCCACCAGAGCGGGTCCCTGAGGTCCCGTCGTAAAGTGAGAGCACCTGCCGCAACTCGAGAAAATCCAGGAGGTTCTCCCCTCCAGGCGAGATGAGGCCCATTTCCGCTGAGCGCGTCTCGAGACTAATCACACCTAACCTCTGGAACTTCCAAAGGGTCCTTTCACACCTTGCTGCAACTCAGGAAGATCCCCGACGATATCCCGTCTCCACTCGAGAGGAAGCACGAGAGTCCCGCCCACATCCAGAGGAGCCCCGTTTCCGCCTCCTAGCTCGAGAGGAGGGTTCCTTTCCCTGCGTGGTCGGGAAAGAATTCCCAGCGTTCCCGTCGCATCTCAAGAGGACCCGCTTTCCACATGAAAGGTGAGAGGAACTCCAGGGTCGTGCCACCATACCCAGAGTCCCCCAGATGTCTCCGTCCATTCCAGGGAAACCTGTTTTCCCTGCACTGCATCGGCTTTCAAGCCAAGGATCGACTCACACCACGGTGGCACGTGGGACAGCCCTGTGGAAAGCTCGAGGATAGCCTCGTGGGAAAGCCTCCCTGGGAAAGCCTCAATGAAAAGCCACAGATCCCTTGATCCACGCGAAGGGAAGTGCCACACAGCTGCCACAGCTCGGGAGGAAAGCGGCACGTGCATACCCCTCTCGAGACGAGGACTGACTTCCCTGGGGAGACTCCAGAAGTACCCCAAGATCCATGTCAGCACTGGAGAGGAATCCTCAGGTTTCAGCACGCGACTTCACAGTAGGTCTTAGGCCCCGGTATCGACGGGAGAGGAATCCCGAGAGGCCCCCGAGCAACTCGCATGTGGACTGGCCTTTCCTGAGGCCACAGATCGGGTCCGCTGAGGTCCCCGACGTAAGTCGAGAGCACCTGCTGCAACTCGAGAAAATCCAGGAGGTTCTACCCTCCAGGCTAGATGAGGCCCATTTCCGCTGAGGCGTCTCGAGGCTAATCACACCTAACCTCTGGAACTTCCAACGGGTCCTTCACACCCTTGCTGCCAACTCAAGATGTTCCCCGACATACCCGTCTCAAGTCGAGAGGAAGCACGAGAGTCCCGCCCACATCCAGAGGAGCACCGTTTCCGCCTCCTAGCTCCAGAGGAGGGATCCTTTCCCTGCGTGGTCGGGAAAGAATTTCCGGCGTTCCCGTCGCATTTCAAGCGGAGGCGCAATCCAAAGGAAAGGCGAGAGGAACTCCAGGGTCGTGCCACTATTCCCAGAGTCCCCCAGATGTCTCAGTCCATTCCAGGGAAACCTGTTTTCCCTGCACTGCCTCGACTTTCAAGCCGAGGATCGACTCACACCCCGGTGGCACGTTTGACAGCCCTGTGGTTAAGACTCGTGGGAAAGCCTGCGTGGAAAGCCTCGAGGGAAAGCCACAGATCCCTTGATCCCAACGAAGGGATGGCGTGACACTGCTGCTGCGCTCGGAAGGGAAAGCGCACCGTGCATGCCCCCACTCGAGAGGAGGACTTACTCCCCTGGGGAGACTCCAGATGTACCC
>NW_017191382.1:0-10807 GCF_001704415.2 Capra hircus
AAAAAAAAAACCTTCTGGCTAATCCTGTTATCTGAAAATGTCAATTATGGGAGTAGGTCTAGTGAGTCTTTACAACCTCCAGACATTCTTTTTGTTCGTTGTCATAACTTATTGGAGAGTATATAACTCCACTACTAACACTAGCAAGGGGGTACGTTTTCTGCCCCTTGTGATGTCTCTGTCAGAAGCTTTCTCTATCTCCTTTATCCTTTAATAAAACTCTATTGCACAAAAGCTCTGAGCAATCAAGCCTCGTCTTGGGCCCTGGATTGAATTCTTCTCCTCCATAAGCCAAGAATCCCAGCATCTTTTCGTGGTTCAGCAACAATATTTCATTTCCTCTGCAGGAGAGAGCTAGTGAGCTTAGGTTGTCTGGAACATTCTTGGATCCTGTGGGGAAAATATCCTGTGCACACATCTGGATACTGGGCTAGAGGCCAAAATTTGCATTTCTTTCCCGGGAGCCCTAACGTGGTGTGACTTAGCAACTGCTTGAAAATCCATCCCATTGCTGTTTTCCTCCTTCTGACAGAGCTGGCTTTGTTCCCTGCTTTGGGATATCTCAACCGAAGGGCCGGTCCATAGCTACTCGCCTGGGGCCCATTGGATGTGCAAGGTGCCCTCGACTAGGTGACCCTAGCATGGCACTCAGCCGCTCAGACACACTCCCGAGGCTTCTTTCTCATGGAAGCACTGCTCCAACCTAGGAATGTGTCTGCAATGCTTGGAAAGTGCAGTGAGACACACAGCCCTGACTCTGCAATTGAGGCCCTCAGAGCAAGCCTGCAGCTCTGATGTCTGAGAAGCAAAACACTTGCTGCAAAGAGAGGCCTGAAAACACACTCTCTGTGGATGACTTTCCTTCCTCTAAGGAAGATAGTTTTCCCAGTCTCCTGCTTCCTGAATGTCACACAGCTGGAATGCGCTTGCTTGGAGGTCGTGATTCAGTGGCAATGACCCCTGAGGCCCTTTGCCCAGGGAGGGCTCCCACACTCACAGGCAAATCAAAGCAACTTCCAAGTGAGTCAGCTCTTCACATCAAGTGGCCAAAGTATTGGAGTTTCAGGTTCAGTATTAGTCCTTCCAATGTATATTCAGACCTGATTTCCTTTAGGATGGAGTGGTTGCGTCTCCTTGTAGTCTAAGCGACCTACAAGCATCTTCTTCAACACCACAGTTCAAAAGCATCTAATTTTCAGCTGTCACTTTCTTTATAGTACATCTTTCATATCCATCCATGACATATGGAAAAACCATAGCCTTGACTGGATGGATCTTTGTTGGCAAAGCAACGTCTCGGCTTTTTAATATGCTGTCTAGTTTGGTCATCACTTTTCTTCCAAGTCATAAATATGTTTTAAGTTCATGGAGGCAGCCATCACCTGCAGTGATTTCCAAGCCGCCCAAAATAGTCTGCTGCTGTTTCCAATGTTTTCCCATCTATTTGCCATGAAGTGATGAGACTGGATGCAATGATTTTAGTTCTCTGAATGCTGAGCTTTAAGCTAACTTTTTCACTCTCCTCTTTCACTTTCATCAGGAGACTCTTTAGTTCTTCTTCACTTTCTGCCATAAGGGTGGTGTCATCTGCATATCTGAGATTCTTGATATTTCTCCCAGCAATCTGGATTCCAGCGTGTGCTTCCTCCAGCCCAGTGTTTCTCATGATGTACTCTGCATATAAGTTAAATAAGCAGGGTGACAATACACTGCCTTGACATATTCCTTTTCCTATTTAGAACCAGTCTGTTGTTCCATGTCCAGTTCGAACTGTTTCTTCCTGACCTGCATACAGGTTTCTCAAGAGACAGGTCAGGTGGTCTGGTATTCCCATCTCTTTCAGAATTTTTCCCAGTTTATTGTGATCCACACAGTCAAAGGCTTTGGCATAGTCAATAAAGCCAGAAATAGATGTCTTTTTTTCTGGAACTCTCTTGCTTTTTCAATGATCCAGTGGATGTTGGCAGTTTGATCTCTGGTTTCTCTGCATGTTTAAATCCCTCTTGAACATTTGGAAGTTCACAGTTCATGTGAACTTGGAGAATTTTGAGCATTACTTTACTAGTGTGTGAGATGAGTGCAATTGTGCAGCAGCTTGAATATTCTTTGTCATTGCCTTTCTTTGGGATTGGAATGAAAACTCGACCTAATGACTAGATGTTTTCAATTGCATATGCTGAAAGAACTGGCTGTGCAGCTTTGAAGAAAAAAAAATCATTTTAACCCATTTTCTCTGAAGTGCAAGGCATATCATGGCCATCCCTGAATCATAAAGTCACCTTTTCTTTATGTAGTCATAGTTTCATGCCTAAATTATAGGCCAACTCGTGCTCAAATTGACTCTGATGTCAGGGGCAGATCAACTAATAAAAAGCTTGGATTGTCCCTCTGGAGGTAAGTGAGATATTTGTCCCACGAGAAGAATCTGAAGGGTTAAGGGAACTTGCAAGAGTGGGGAAAGCTTAGTCCATCCTACATGTACCAAAATCTTAAATAAGGCTTATTTACTTTACCGAAGTAAAAAAACAGATGATGAAAACAATTATAAATCAATGAAAGGTAAAGAAACTCATAGTCTGTTATCAAAAATTGCATTCTAAGAAAACTTTGTTCTCTTAACCTAGAGAGGAGACTAAATTCCATCTGGTACCAGCTTACCAGAAGACAAACAAACAAACAAACAAATTATCGGTAAGCTTAAAAAATGTATATTCCATATATCTTGAAGTAGCAGTATTTCTGCAAAGGCATCAGTGTGAAATCATAGAAGACATGGTTAATACCTGATTAAATAGAAATTGACAATGTAATCTGGTCACTGCTGCGACTTGAAATGCTTTAATATGATAACTGGAATTATAACTGACAGCATTTGACCAGGACATATCAGATTTTCACGGATGTCAGATAATTTCTAGGATATCTATATTAGGAACTGAAGGAATCTTTGAACCTAGGAAAGAAAACAACAGTCTCAAAGGCCCTTGCTGAATATCTATCAGCAAGGAATGTCTTTGCAAGGATCGCAAAATGAAGGGAAATTACACCGACCTGCCTCTGCAACTTCGGTCCTCTGAGCAGATCTGGAGGTCTCCCTTTGTATAAGCTAACCTGTTCCTTCCAAATAGAGGTTTGCAACACAAAACAAGTGGCCGCCTATTCTTCCTCGAAGGAGGATCTCTTTCCCCACATCCTGCGAGCTCCCTTTCCCAGCCTCCAGGAAAAGCGCGTCTTGCAGTTCCTTTCAGAAAATCCTATGGACGGAGAAGCCTGGTAGGCTGCAGTCCGTGGGGTCGCTGAGGGTCGGACACGACTGAGCGACTGCACTTTCATTTTCACTTTCATGCATTGGAGAAGGCAATGGCAACCCACTTACTGTTCTTGCCTGGAGAATCCCAGGGACGGGGGAGCCTATTGGGCTACCGTCTATGGCGTCCCACAGAGTCGAACACGACTGAAGCAACTTAGCAGCAGCAGCAGCAGCAGTTCCTTTCTTAGGGGCAGTTATCCCTGAGATTGGGACCTGGAAAGGCAGAGCCACCTCCACACACACGTCTTTTCTGTCCCCTTTCCTCTGGAGGAGAGCTCTAGTGAGCCTAGGTCTGTCAGGAAAATTCTTGGCTTTGACGGTATCACACCCGGTGTGTGAACCTGCATACCCGACCTAGGGGCCACAGGGCACCTGTTTTGCTCGAGTGGGTCCTGGCAGGGGTGCAGCATAGCAAGAGCTTAAAAATCCATCCAATTTGTCTTTTTTTTTAACCTCGGAGAGAACGAGTTTGCTCCACCTCCACCCTTTGGCAGTGTGGAGGGAAGAGGGCACCACCCTCTCCCAAAGGGGACATAGGGCCTACCAGGAGAGAAAGGCCCCTTGAGGAGCTGAGCCCAGGTAGGCAGCCAGTGATGTCAAGCACACTCCCGTTGCTTGCTTCTTCATGGGCACTCCCACGATCTGCTAGGAATGTCTTTGCAAAGATCTCAAAGGGAAGGGGAGATACATGGCCCTGTCTCTGGAACTTCAGTTCTCTGAGCAGATCTGGAGGTCTTGAGTTGTATAAGCAAACCTGTTCCTTCCAAATAGAGGCTTGCAAACACACCCCCGGTGGTTGCCTCTTCTTCCCCAAAGAAGTCTTTCTTTCCCCACATGCTGCGAACTCCCTGTCCCAACCTCCAAGAATAGCGCTTCTTGCCATTCCTTTCTTAGAGGCAGTTATCCCTGAGCTTGGGGCCGTAGGGAGTAGCCCCACACTCACAGGGAAAGGCAAAGACTCCTCCATACATCTCCTCTATCCCCTTTGCTCTGGAGGAGAGCTCTAGTGAGCCTAGGTCTTTCAGGAAAATTCTTGGCTTGGACAGGATCTCACCCTGTTTGTGAACCTGCACACCCAACCAGGGGCCACAGAGCACCTGTTTCAGTAAAGTGGGCCCTGAAAGGGTGCAGCCTAGCAAGAGCTTGAAAACCCATTCAATTGCTGTTTTTTGTACCTCTGACAGAGCGAGCTTGGCTCCACCCTTTGGCAGTGAGGAGAAAAGAGGCATGACACCCTCCCCAAGGGGACATGGGGCCTATTCGAGAGGAAAGGCCCCTTGTGGAGATGAGGCCAGGAAGGCACACAGTCGTGTCAAAACACTCCCACTGCTTGCTTCTTCAGGGGCACTCCCGCTATCAGCTAGGAATGTCTTTGCAATGATCACAAAGGGAAGGGGAGATACAGGGCCCTGCTTCTGGACCTCCGGTGCTCTGAGCAAATCTCGAGGTCTCCCGTTGTTGGTCAAGGTCAAGGTCAAGGTCAAGGTCAAGTTCAAGGTCAAGGTCAAGGTCAAGGTCAAGTTCAAGTTGAAGGTCAACTTCAAGTTCAAGGTCATGGTCAAATTCAGGGTCAAGTTCAAGGTCAAGGTAAGTTCAAGTTCAAGTTCAAAGTCAAGTTCAAGTTCAACGTCAAGGTCAAGGTCAAGGTCAAGGTCAAGGTCAAGTTCAAGTTCAAGTTCAGGTCAAGGACAAGTTCAAGTTGAAGTTCAAGGTCAAGGTCAAGTTCAAGTTGAAGTTCAAGGTCAAGGTCAAGTTCAAGCTCAAGGTCAAGTTCAAGTTGAAGTTCAAGTTCAAGGTCAAGGTCAAGGTCAAGGTCAAATTCAAGTTCAAGTTCAAGGTCAAGTTCAAGTACGAGGTCAAGGTCAAGTTCAAGTTCAAGTTCAACGTCAAGTTCAAGTTCAAAGTCAAGTTCAAGTTCAAGGTCAAGTTCAAGTTCAAGTTGAAGTTCAAGTTCAAGGTCAAGGTCAAGTTCAAGTTGAAGGTCAAGGTCAAGGCCAAGGCCAATTTCAAGTTCAAAGTCAAGGTCAAGTTCAAGGTCAAGGTCAAGTTCAAGTTCAAGGGCAGGGCAAGGCCAAGCCCAAGACTAAGGCAAGGGCAAGGGCAAGGCCAAGGCCCAGGCCAAGGCAAAGGCCAAGGCCACCAAAGCGAAGCCCAAACCCCGTAACGCCTGACAAAAGGCAGAAGCCACTAGGCCCCTGTGCAGAGGATGCCACTGAAGGCAGCAAGGCCACAGAGCTCCCCGACTCCCATTCCCACAGGAAGATGTGAGGATAAAGGGCCTCATCCCAGCACAGCACCCGCTCCCACCACCCTGCAACCCCAGCCCCCGCCCGCCGCAGCACGCCCCCTGAAACAACACTGTCTTCCCAGAAAAGAGAACGGAGAAGCCATCTGTGTGCCAAAGGAGCAAGATGAACGAACGATGCCACGTCCTCCGAATTTGGGCACACCTGACGCCTCGGAACCCCGGGCCTGGCCGATGGGTCCCCGCCGTTCTCGGGTGGGAGGGGGGTCAACACATTGGCCGAGAGCCCTTGCCCAGGACACTCGCAAATCCCCTGAGATGTGATCCGACCACAGGGACCGAGGGCAAACGTACCGCTTGAGGTGCTGGAGGAGCCGGACGAAGCCATGGTGGGAGAGGCACACGGGCACGCTGCAGACTGCTGGCCGAGTGGGCGGGGACCCAGAAGCTTAGGACTCTGGAGAACGGGAGGCATCTCCGCCACCATTGACGTCAATAGGGTTTGGGTGGGTAGATGGAGGGGGCCGCCCCTGGCCTCTTTCCAAGCAGAGACCCTGGACGGAGTCCCGTGGAGCGAGTGGGCTTTTCCCGGGCACGGCTGAGCCCTGGACCGCCAAGATCCCCGTCGGGGTGGGCGGGCAGTTCGCGCGCTTTGATTTGTGGCCCTCCCTCGCAGCGGGGGGTGGGATCAACCCCGGGTGGATCAATCAGGGGCCCTCAGCAGTGCCAAGGGAGCTCACCGCCCAGGAAACGCCCCAAGGTCCCTTTGAATTGGCCACCAACGCCCCCTTTCCCAGCCTGCCTTGCTCTGGGATTTCCCACCTTTTCACATTCCACAGGGCCCTGGGCCTCGACTGTCCCCCGCTGGCTCCTCCGAGGCATTCCGGGACACCAGACGCTCTCTCCAGCGACTCCACCTAGATCCCTCGCTGTCCTCGCCTCCGTTTCCCCCATGCCCCCTCCCCAACTCCTCCATGGGCTCTTGGCGTCCATTCCCTACAGCAGTCCCAGAGTGCCACCGCCGAGGGCTTTGAGTTGCCTGGAGCCCAAGGCTCCGGCCAGAGACCTGAGGGGCCAGCGTCTGGACGGGCAGCTAATGCCATTTGGGGCTTTTCTCACGTGGAGCCTGAGGCCTGCACCTCCGTGGGCAAACACCCAGCGCGAGTGCCCTGGAGATACCCGCCCAAGGGGACAGTGTACCCCCTACTGTGGGGAAGGAGGTTCCTGTTTTCTCTGCACTGGTTCGACTTTCACGCCGAGGATCGACTCACACCATGATGGCAAGTGGAATAGCCCTGTGGGAAAGCCTCATGGGAAAGACTCCAGGGAAAGCCACAGATTCCTTGATCCACGAGAAGGGAAGCGTGACACTGCTGCTACAGCTCGGGAGGAAAGCGCACGTGCATGACCCCACTCGAGCCGAGGACTGACGCCACTTGGGAGACTCCAGAAGTACGCCAAGATCCATGTCAGCACTGGAGAGGAATCCTCAGGTTCTGGTCCTGACTCCACACAAGGTCTTAGGCCCCGGCATCGATGGGAGAGGAATCCTGAGAGGCCCCCTAGCACCTCGCATGGGGACTGGCCTTTCCTGAGGTCACCAGAGCGGGTCCCTGAGGTCTCCGTCGTAACTCGAGAGCACCTGCCGCAACTAGAGAAAATCCAGGAGGTTCTCCCCTCCAGGCGAGATGAGGCCTATTTCCGCTGAGGCGTCTCGAGGCTTATCACACCTAACGTCTGGAACTTCGAAAGGGTCCTTCACACCCTTGCTGCAACTCAAGAAGTTCCCCGACATACCCATCTCCACTCGAGAGGAAGGACGAGGGTCCCTCCCACATCCAGCGGAGCCCCGTTTCCACCTCGTAGCTCGAGAAGAGGGATCCTTTCCCTTCGTCGTCGGGAAAGAATTCCCGGCCTTTCCGTCGCATCTCAAGAGGAGGCGCTCTCAACAGGAAAGACGAGAGGAACTCCAGGGCCTTGCCAGCATTCCAAGAGTCCCCCAGATGTCTAAGTTCATTCCAGAAGAACCTGTTTTCCCTGCACTGCCTCGACGTTCACGCCGAGGATTGACTCACACCACCGTGGCACGTGGGACAGCCCTGTTGGAAAGCCTCGTGGGAAAGCCTCAATGGAAAGCGACAGATCCCTTGATCCACACGTCGGCAAGCGTGACACTGCTGTTGCAGCTCACGAGGAAATGGCAGCTGCATGCCCTCACACGAGATGAGGACTGACTTCCCTGGTGAGACTCCAGAAGTACGGAAAGATTCATGTCAGCATTGGAGAGGCATCCTCAGGGTCTAGCCCCGACTCCACACAAGGTCTTAGGCACCGGCATCGATGGGAGAGGAATCCCTAGAGGCCCCCTGGTAACTCGCATGGGGACTGGCCTTTCCTGAGGCTACCAGAGGGGTCCCTGAGGACCCGTCGTAACGCGAGAGCACCTGCCGCAACTGGGTAAAATCCAGGAGGTTCTCCTCTCCAGGCGAGATTAGGCCCATTTCCTCTGAGGCGTCTCGTGGCTAATCACACCTAACCTCTGGAACTTCCAAAGGGTCCTTCACACCCTTGCTGCAACTCAAGAAGTTATCCGACATACCCGTCTCTACTCTAGAGGAAGCACAAGAGTATCGCCCACATCACGAGGAGCCACGTTTCCGCCTCCTAGCTCGAGAGGAGGGATCCTTTCCCTGCGTGGTCGGGAAAGAATTCCCGGCGTTTCCATCGCATCTCAAGAGGAGGCGCTCTCCACAGGAAAGGCGAGAGGAACTGCAGGGTCGTGCGACCATTCCCAGAGTCCCACACATGTCTCAGTCCATTCAAGGGAAACCTGTTTTCACTGCACTGCTTCGACGTTCAAACCAAGGATCGACTCACACCACGGTGGCACGTGGGACAGCCCTGTGGGAAAGCCTCGTGGGAAAGCCTCGTGGGAAAGCCTCGTGGGAAAGCCTCGTGGGAAAGCCTCGAGGGAAAGCCACTGATCCCTTAATCCTCTCATCGGGAAGCATGACACTGCTGATACAGATTGGGAGGAAAGCGCACGTGCATGCCCCCACTCGAGACGAGGACTGACTCCCCTGAGGAGACTCCAGAAGAACCCCAAGTTACATGTCAGCACTGCAGATGAATCCTCAGGTTCCGGCACCAACTCTACACAAGGTCTTAGGCCCTGGCATCGACGGGAGAGGAATCCGAGAGTCCCCAGAGCAACTCGCATGGGGACCGGCCTTTCCTGAGGCCACCAGAGCGGGTCCCTGAGGTCCCCGTCGTAAGTCGAGAGCATCTGCCACAACTCGAGAAAATCCAGGAGGTTCTCCCCTCCAGGCGAGATGAGGCCCATTTCCGCTGAGGCATCTCGAGGCTAATCACACCTAAACTCTGGAACTTCCAAAGGGTTCTTCACACCCTTGCTGCAACTCAAGAACTTCCCCTACATACCCGTCTCCAATCGAGAGGAAGCACGAGCGTCCTGCCCACATCCAGAGGAGCCCCGTTTCCGCCTTATAGCTGGAGAGGCGTGATCCTTGCCCCTGAGTCCCCCAGATGTCTCAGTCCATTACAGGGAAACCTGTTTTCCCTGCACTGCCTCGACTTGAAGCCGAGGATCGACTCACACCATGGTGGCACTTGGGACAGCCCTGTGGGAAAGCCTCCTTTGAAAGCCTCCTGGGAAAGCCTCAATGGAAAGCCACAGATCCCTTGATCCACGCGATGGGAAGCGTGCCACTGCTGCTACAAGCTCGGGAGGAAAGCACACGTGCATGCCCCACTCGAGCCGAGGACTGACTCCACTGGGGAGACTCCAGAAGCAACCCAAGATCCATGTCAGCACTGGAGAGGAATCATCAGCTTCCGGCCCGGACTGCACAAAAGGTCTTAGGACCCGGCATCGACGGAGAGGAATCCCGAGAGGCCCCAATGCAACTCGCATGGGGACTGGTCTTTCCTAAGGCCACCAGAGCGGGTCCCTGAGGTACCTGTCGAAAGTCGAGAGCACCTGCCCGCAACTCGACAAAATCCAGGAGGTTCACCCCTCTAGGCGAGATGAGGCCCATTTCCGCTGAGGCGTCTCGAGGCTAATCACATCTAACCTCTGGAACTTCCAAAAGGTCCTTCACACCATTGCTGGCAACTCAAGAAGTTCCCCGACATACCCGTCTCCACTCGAGACGAGCACGGGAGTCCCGCCCACATCCAGAGGTGCACCGTTTGCGCCTCATAGCTCGAGAGGAGTGATCCTTTACCTGTGTGTTGGGAAAGAATTCCCGGCGTTCCCGTCGAATCTCAACAGGAGGCACTCTCCACAGGAAAGTCGAGAGGAACTCTTAGGGTCGTGCCACCATTCCCTGAGTCCCCCAGATGTCTCAGTCCATTCCAGGGAAACCTGCTTTTCCCTGCACTGCCTCGACTTTCAAGCCGAGGATCGACTCACACCACGTTGGGCACGTGGGACAGCCCTGTTGGAAAGCCTCGTCGGAAAGCCTCGTGGGGAAAGCCTCGAGGGAAAGCCACAGATCCCTTGATCCACACGAAGGGAAGCGCGACAACTGCTGCTACAGCTCGGGAGGAAAGCGCACGTGAATGCCCCACTCGACAGAGGACTGACTCCCTGTGGAGACTCCAGAAGTACCCAAGATCCATGTCAGCACTGGAGAGGAATCTCAGGTTCCGGCACCGACTCCACACAAGATCTTAGCCACGCATCAACGAGAGAGGAATCCGAGAGGCCCCGAGCAACTCGCATGGGACTGGCCTTTCCTGAGGCCACCAGAGCGGGTCCCTGAGGTCCCCATCGTAAGTCGAGAGCACCTGCCGCAACTCGAAAAATCCAGGAGGTTCCCCCTCCAGGCGAGATGAGGCCCATTTCCGCTGGGGCGTCTCGAGGTTAATCACATCTAACATCTGGAACTCCAAAGGGTCTTTCACACCCATGCTGCAACTCAAGAAGTTCCCCGACATACCCGTCTCACTCTAGAGGAATCAGGAGAGTCCCGCCCACATCCAGAGGAGACCGTTTCCGCCTCCTAGCTCCAGAGGAGGGATCCTTTCCCTGTGTTGTCGGAAAGAATTCCCGGCGTTCCGTCGCATCTCAAGAGGAGGCACTCCCACAGGAAATGCGAGAGGAACTCCAGGTCGTGCCACCATTCCCAGAGTACCCCAGATATCTCAGTCCATTTCAGGGAAACCTGTTTTCCTTGCACTGCCTCGACTTTCAAGCCAAGGATCGACTCACTCACGGTGGCACGTGG
>NW_017191383.1:0-10806 GCF_001704415.2 Capra hircus
GGCTTTCCCACGAGGCTTCCCACAGGGCTGTCCCACGTGCCACTGTGGTGTGAATCGATCCTCGGCTTGAAAGTCGAGGCGTGCAGGGAAAACAGGTTTCCCTGGAATGGACTGAGACATCTGGGGGACTCTGGGAATGGTGGCACGACCCTGGAGTTCCTCTCGCCTTTCCTGTGAGAGAGCGCCTCCTCTTGAGATGCGACGGGAACGCCGAGAATTCTTTCCCGACCAGGCAGGGAAAGGAACCCTGCTCTCGAACTAGGAGGCGGAAACGGGCTCCTCTGGATGTGGCGGGACTCTCGTGCTTCCTCTCGAGTGGAGACGGGTATTCGGGAACTTCTTGAGTTGCAGCAAGGGTGTGAAGGACCCTTTGGAAGTTCCAGAGGTTAGGTATGATTAGCCTCGAGACACCTCAGCGGAAATGGGCCTCATCTCGCCTGGAGGGGAGAACCTCCTGGATTTTCTCGAATTGCGGCAGGTGCTCTCGACTTATGACGGGGACCTCAGGGACCCGCTCTGGTGGCCTCAGGAAAGGCCAGTCCCCATGCGAGTAGCTCCGGGGCCTCTCGGGATTCCTCTCCCAAGGATGCCGCGGCCTAAGACCTTGTGTGGAGTTCTTGCCGGAACCTGAGGATTCCTCTCCAGTGCCGACAGGAATCTTGGGGTACTTCTGGAGTCTTCCGAGGGGCGTTAGTTCTCGTCTCGAGTGGGGGCATGCACGTGCGCTTTCCTCCCGAGCTGTAGCAGCAGTGTCACGCTTCCCTTCGCGTGGATCAAGGGATCTGTGACTTTCCCTCGAGGCTTTCCACGAGGCTTTCCTCGAGGCTTTTCCACAGGGCTATCTCAAGTGCCACTGTGGTGTCAGTCGATCCTCGGCTTGAAATTCGAGGAATTGCAGGGAAAAACAGTTTTCCGGGAATGGACTGAGACACCTGGGGTACTCTGGGAATGGTGGCACGTCCCTGGAGTTCCTCTCGCCTTTCTTGTGGAAAGCACCTCCTCTTGAGATGTGTCGGGATGGCCGGGAAATCTTTCCCGACCACGCAGGAAACGGATCCCTCCTCTCGAGCTATGAGGCGGAAACGGGGCTCCTCTGGATGTGGGTGGGACTATCGTGCTTCCTCTCGAGTGGTGACGGCTATGTCGGGAACTTCTTGAGTTGCAGCAAGGGTGGAAGGACCCTTTGGAAGTTTAGAGGTTAGGTGTGATTAGCCTGGTGACGCCTCAGAGGAAATGGGCCTCAACTCGCCTGGAGGGAGAACTTCCTGGATTTTGCGAGTAGCGGCAGGAGCTTTCGACGTACGTCGGGGACCTCAGGGACCCGCTCTGGTAGCCTCAGGAAAGGCCAGTCCCCATGCGAATTATTGGGGAGCCTGTCTGGATTCCTCTCTCGTCGATGCTGGGGCCTAAGTCCTTGTGTGCAGTCGGTGCCGCAAACTGAGGATTCCTCTCCAGTGCTGACATGGATCTTGGGGGTACTTCTGGAGTTTCCCAGGGGAGTCAGTCCTCGTCTCAAGTGGAGAAATGCACGTGCGCTTTGCTCCCGAGCTGTAGCAGCAGTGTCATGCTTCCCTTCGCGTGGATCAAGGGATCTGTGGCTTTCCCTGGAGTCTTTCCCATGAGGCTTTCCCACAGGGCTATTCCACTTGCCACCATGGTGTGAGTCGATATTCGGCGTGAAAGTCGAACCAGTGCAGGGAAAACAGGAACCTCCTTCCCCACAGTAGGGGATACACTGTCCCCTTGGGCGGGTATCTCCAGGGCACTCACGCTGGGGGTTGCCCGCGGACGTGCGGGCCTCAGGCTCCACGTGAGAAAAGCCCCAAATGGCATTAGCTGCCAGTCCAGACGCTGGCCCCTCAGGTCTCTGGCCGGAGCCTTGGGCTCCAGGCAACTCAAAGCCCTCAGCGGTGGCACTCTGGACTGCTGTAGGGAAAGGATGCCAAGAGCCCACGGAGGAGTTGGGGAGGGGGCATGGGGGAAACGGAGGCGAGGACAGCGAGGCATCTAGGTGGAGGCGCTGGAGAGAGCGTCTGGTGTCCCGGAATGCCTCGGAGGAGCCAGCGGGGGACAGTCGAGGACCAGGGACCTGTGGAATGTGAAAAGGCGGGAAATCCCAGAGCAAGGCAGGCTGGGAAAGGGGCGTTGGTGGCCAATTCAAAGGGACCTAGGGGCGTTTCCTGGTGGTGAGTTCCCTTGGCACTGCTGAGGGCCCCTGATTGATCCACTCGGGGTTGAACCCCCCCCCGCTGCGAGGGAGGGCCACAAACCAAAGCCCCCGAACTGCCCGCCCACCCCAACGGGGATCTTGGCGGTCCAGGGCACAGCCGTTCCCGGGAAAAGCCCACTCGCTCCACGGGACTCCGTCCAGGGGTCTCTGCTTGGAAAGAGGCCGGGGCGGCCCCCTCCATCTACCCACCCAAACCCTATTGACGTCAATGGTGGCGGAGACGCCTCCCGTTCTCCAGAGTCCTGAGCTGCTGGGTCCCGCCCACTCGGCCAGCAGTCTGCAGCGTGCCCGTGTGCCTCTCCCACCATGGCTTCGTCCGGCTCCTCCAGCACCTCAAGCGGTACGTTTGCCCTCGGTCCCTTTGGTCGGATCACATCTCAGGGATTTGCGGGTGGCCTGGGCAAGGGCTCTCGGCCAATGTGTTGACCCCCTCCCACCCGAGAACGGCTGGGACCCATCAGCCAGGCCCGGGGTTCCGAGGCGTCAGGTGTGCCCAAATTCGGAGGGCGTGGCATCGTTCGTTCATCTTGCTCCTTTGGCACACACATGGCTTCTCCGTTCTCTTTTCTGGGAAGACAGTGTTGTTTCAGGGGGCGTGCTGCGGGGCGGGGGCCGGGGTTGGGGGGTGGTGGGAGCGGGTGCTTTGCTGGGATGAGGCCCTTTATCCTCACATCTTCATGTGGGAATGGGAGTCGGGGAGCTCTGTGGCCTTGCTGCCTTCAGTGGCTTCCTCTGCACAGGGGCCTAGTGGCTTCTGCCTTTTGTCAGGCGTTACGGGGTTTGGGCTTCGCTTTGGTGGCCTTGGCCTTTGCCTTGGCCTGGGCCTTGGCCTTGCCCTTGGCGTTGCCGTTGCCCTTGCCTTGGTCTTGGGCTTGGCCTTGCCCTGCCCTTGAACCTTGTGCTTGAACTTGACCTTTTGAACTTGAACTTGACCTTGAACTTGACTTGAACTTGAACTTGAACTTGTTGACCTTGAACTTGACTTGAACTTGAACTTGACTTGAACTTGAACTTGACTTGACTTGAACTTGAACTTGACTTGACTTGAACTTGAACTTGACTTGACTTGACCTTGACTTGACTTGAACTTGACTTGACCTTGAAACTTGAACTTGAAACTTGTTGACTTGACTTGACCTTGAACTTGAACTTTGAACTTGACCTTGAACTTGAAGTTGACCTTGAACTTGAACTTAACTTCAACTTGATCTTGAGCTTGAACTTGAACTTGCCTTGACCTTGACCTTGACCTTGAACTTGAACTTGACCTTGACCTTGACCAACAACGGGAGACCTCGAGATTTGCTCAGAGCACCGGAGGTCCAGAAGCAGGGCCCTGTATCTCCCCTTCCCTTTGTGATCATTGCAAAGACATTCCTAGCTGATAGCGGAGTGCCCCTGAAGAAGCAAGCAGTGGGAGTGTGTTTGACACGACTGTGTGCCTTCCTGGCCTCAGCTCCACAAGGGGCCTTTCCTCTCGAAGTAGGCCCCATGTCCCCTTGGGAGGGTGTCATGCCTCTTTTCTCCTCACTGCCAAAGGGTGGAGCCAAGCTCGCTCTGTCAGAGGTACAAAAACAGCAATTGAATGGATTTTCAAGCTCTTGCTAGGCTGCACCCTTTCAGGGCCCACTTTACTGAAACAGGTGCTCTGTGGCCCCTGGTTGGGTATGCAGGTTCACAAACAGGGTGAGATCCTGTCCAAGCCAAGAATTTTCCTGAAAGACCTAGGCTCACTAGAGCTCTCCTCCAGAGCAAAGGGATAGAGGAGATGTATGGAGGAGTCTTTGCCTTTCCCTGTGAGTGTGGGGCTACTCCCTACGGCCCCAAGCTCAGGGATAACTGCCTCTAAGAAAGGAATGGCAAGAAGCGCTATTCTTGGAGGTTGGGACAGGGAGTTCGCAGCATGTGGGGAAAGAAAGACTTCTTCGGGGAAGAAGAGGCAACCACCGGGGGTGTGTTTGCAAGCCTCTATTTGGAAGGAACAGGTTTGCTTATACAACTCAAGACCTCCAGATCTGCTCAGAGGACTGAAGTTCCAGAGACAGGGCCATGTATCTCCCCTTCCCTTTGAGATCCTTGCAAAGACATTCCTAGCAGATCGTGGGAGTGCCCATGAAGAAGCAAGCAGCGGGAGTGTGCTTGACATCACTGGCTGCCTACCTGGGCTCAGCTCCTCAAGGGGCCTTTCTCTCCTGGTAGGCCCTATGTCCCCTTTGGGAGAGGGTGGTGCCCTCTTCCCTCCACACTGCCAAAGGGTGGAGGTGGAGCAAACTCGTTCTCTCCGAGGTAAAAAAAAAAAAGACAAATTGGATGGATTTTTAAGCTCTTGCTATGCTGCACCCCTCCAGGACCCACTCGAGCAAAACAGGTGCCTGTGGCCCCTAGGTCGGGTATGCAGGTTCACACACTGGGTGGGATCCCGTCAAAGCCAAGAATTTTCCTGACAGACCTAGGCTCACTAGAGCTCTCCTCCAGAGGAAAGGGGACAGAAAAGACGTGTGTGTGGAGGTGGCTCTGCCTTTCCAGGTCCCAATCTCAGGGATAACTGCCCCTAAGAAAGGAACTGCTGCTGCTGCTGCTGCTAAGTTGCTTCAGTCGTGTTCGACTCTGTGCGACGCCATAGACGGTAGCCCACTAGGCTTCCCCGTCCCTGGGATTCTCCAGGCAAGAACAGTAAGTGGGTTGCCATTGCCTTCTCCAATGCATGAAAGTGAAAATGAAAGTGCAGTCGCTCAGTCGTGTCCGACCCTCAGCGACCCCACGGACTGCAGCCTACCAGGCTTCTCCGTCCATAGGATTTTCTGAAAGGAACTGCAAGAAGCGCTTTTCCAGGAGGCTGGGAAAGGGAGTTCGCAGGATGTGGGGAAAGAGAGCCTCCTTCGGGGAAGAATAGGCGGCCACTTGTGTTGCAAACCTCTATTTGGAAGGAACAGGTTAGCTTATACAAAGGGAGACCTCCAGATCTGCTCAGAGGACCAAAGTTGCAGAGGCAGGTCGGTGTATTTTCCCTTCACTTTGCGATCCTTGCAAAGACATTCCTTGCTGATAGATGATTCAGCAAGGGCCTTTGAGACTGTTGTTTTCTTTCCTAGGTTCAAAGATTCCTTCAGTTCCTAATATAGATATCCTAGAAATTATCTGACATCCGTGAAAATCTGATATGTCCTGGTCAAATGCTGTCAGTTATAATTCCAGTTATCATATTAAAGCATTTCAAGTCGCAGCAGTGACCAGATTACATTGTCAATTTCTATTTAATCAGGTTTTAACCATGTCCTCTATGGTTTCACACTGATGCCTTTGCAGAAATACTGCTACTTCAAGATATATGGAATATACTTTTTTAAGCTTACCGATAATTTGTTTGTTTGTTTGTTTGTCTTCTGGTAAGCTGGTACCAGATGGAATTTAGTCTCCTCTCTAAGGTTAAGAGAACAAAGTTTTCTTAGAATGCAATTTTGATAACAGACTATGGATTTCTTTACCTTTCATTGATTTATAATTGTTTTCATCATCTGTTTTTTTACTTTCGGTAAAGTAAATAAGCCTTATTTAAGATTTTTGGTACATGTAGGATGGACTAAGCTTTCCCCACTCTTGCAAGTTCCCTTAACCCTTCAGATTCTTCTCGTGGGACCAAGATCTCACTTTCCTCCAGAGGGACAATCCAAGCTTTTTATTAGTTGATCTGCCCCTGACATCAGAGTCCATTTGAGCACGAGTTGGCCTATAATTTAGGGCATGAAACTATGACTACATAAAGAAAAGGTGACTTTATGGATTCAGGGATGGCCATGATATGCCTTGCACTTCAGAGAAAATGGGTTAAAATGAATTTTTTTTTTCTTCAAAACTGCACAGCCAGTTCTTTTCAGCATATGCAATTGAAAACATCTAGTCATTAGGTCAGTTTTCATTCCAATCCCAAAGAAAGGCAATGACAAAGAATATTCAAGCTGCTGCACAATTGCACTCATCTCACACACTAGTAAAGTAATGCTCAAAATTCTCCAAGTTCACATGAACTGTGAACTTCCAAATGTTCAAGAGGGATTTAAAACATGCAGAGAAACCAGAGATCAAACTGCCAACATCCACTGGATCATTGAAAAAGCAAGAGAGTTCCAGAAAAAAAGACATCTATTTCTGCTTTATTGACTATGCCAAAGCCTTTGACTGTGTGGATCACAATAAACTGGGAAAAATTCTGAAAGAGATGGGAATACCAGACCACCTGACCTGTCTCTTGAGAAACCTGTATGCAGGTCAGGAAGAAACAGTTCGAACTGGACATGGAACAACAGACTGGTTCTAAATAGGAAAAGGAATATGTCAAGGCAGTGTATTGTCACCCTGCTTATTTAACTTATATGCAGAGTACATCATGAGAAACACTGGGCTGGAGGAAGCACACGCTGGAATCCAGATTGCTGGGAGAAATATCAAGAATCTCAGATATGCAGATGACACCACCCTTATGGCAGAAAGTGAAGAAGAACTAAAGAGTCTCCTGATGAAAGTGAAAGAGGAGAGTGAAAAAGTTAGCTTAAAGCTCAGCATTCAGAAAACTAAAATCATTGCATCCAGTCTCATCACTTCATGGCAAATAGATGGGAAAACATTGGAAACAGCAGCAGACTATTTTGGGGGGCTTGGAAATCACTTGCAGGTGATGTCTGCCTCCATGAACTTAAAACGTATTTATGACTTGGAAGAAAAGTGATGACCAAACTAGACAGCATATTAAAAAGCCGAGACGTTGCTTTGCCAACAAAGATCCATCCAGTCAAGGCTATGGTTTTTCCATATGTCATGGATGGATATGAAAGATGTACTATAAAGAAAGTGACAGCTGAAAATTGGATGCTTTTGAACTGTGGTGTTGGAGAAGATGCTTGTAGGTCGCTTAGACTACAAGGAGACGCAACCACTCCATCCTAAAGGAAATCAGGTCTGAATATACATTGGAAGGACTAATACTGAACCTGAAAGTCCAATACTTTGGCCACTTGATGTGAAGAGCTGACTCACTTGGAAGTTGCTTTGATTTGCCTGTGAGTGTGGGAGCCCTCCCTGGGCAAAGGGCCTCAGGGGTCATTGCCACTGAATCACGACCTCCAAGCAAGCGCATTCCAGCTGTGTGACATTCAGGGAAGCAGGAGACTGGGAAAACTATCTTCCTTAGAGGAAGGAAAGTCATCCACAGAGAGTGTGTTTCAGGCCTCTCTTTGCCAGCAAGTGTTTTGCTTCTCAGACATCAGAGCTGCAGGCTTGCTCTGAGGGCCTCAATTGCAGAGTCAGGGCTGTGTGTCTCACTGCACTTTCCAAGCATTGCAGACACATTCCTAGGTTGGAGCAGTGCTTCCCATGAGAAAGAAGCCTCGGGAGTGTGTCTGAGCGGGCTGAGTGCCATGCTAGGGTCACCTAGTCGAGGCACCTTGCACATCCAATGGGCCCCAGGCGAGTAGCTATGGACCGGCCCTTCGGTTGAGACATCCCAAAGCAGGGAACAAAGCTAGCTCTGTCAGAAGGAGGAAAACAGCAATGGGATGGATTTTCAAGCAGTTGCTAAGTCACACCACGTTAGGGCTCCCCGGGAAAGAAATGCGAATTTTGGCCTCTAGGCCCAGTATCCAGATGTGTGCACAGGATATTTTCCCCACAGGATTCAAGAATGTTCCAGACAGACCTAAGCTCACTAGCTCTCTTCCTGCAGAGGAAATGAAATATTGTTGCTGAACCACGAAAAGATGCTGGGATTCTTGGCTTATGGAGGAGAAGAATTCAATCCAGGGCCCAAGACGAGGCTTGATTGCTCAGAGCTTTTGTGCAATAGAGTTTTATTAAAGGAGAAAGGAGATAGAGAAAGCTTCTGACAGAGACATCACAAGGGGCAGAAAGCGTACCCCCTTGCTAGTGTTAGTAATGGAGTTATATACTCTCCAATAAGTCTATGACAACGAACAAAAGAATGTCTGGAGGTTGTAAAGACTCACTAGACCTACTCCCATAATTGACATTTTAAGATAACAGGATTAGCCAGAAGGTTTTTTTCCAGAGACCGTCCTCAAGAAGGATGCATGATTGTTATATAATCCTAAGGAATGTAGAGGGAAAAACAGTTTGTCCTTCCTTCCTCCTTGAGAATTCTAGACCCCTCTCTCCTTGGGGACCCTTGAACTTCTTAGAAACCTGCCTTGGCAATGACTCTCTCAGAAACATGATTGAACAGCCGTTTGGAGCTTCCTTTGACTTTCCCTGGGAGGGAGGGAGCCCTCCCTGAGCACAGGGCCTCAGGGGCCATGGCCAATGAAAAATAATCTCCCAGCAAGTGCTTTTCAGCCCTGTGTGACTCTCAGCCCACAGGAGGCTGAGAAAACTCTCTTCCTTGGAGGAAGGAAAGGCAGCCCAAGAGTGTGTTTTCAGGCCTGTATCTTGCAGCAAGTGTTTGGCTTGTTAGACAGAAGACCTGCAGGCCTGTTCCAACAGACTCAATGCCAGAATCAGGGCCTTGTGTCTCCCTGCAGTTTCCTGGCCTTGCAAACACATTCCTAGGTGAGAGCAGTCCTGCCCATGGGGAAGCAGGCTGCGGGAGTGTGTCTGAGGGGGCCAGGTGTCATGCTGGGGTCACCTGGTCGAGGGCACCTTGCACCTCCAATGGACCCCAGGCAAGGAGTTGCAGGCCACCACCTTGCTTCTGAAATCCCCAAATGGGGAGCAAAGCTCGCTCTGTCAGAGGGAAGAAAACAGCAACAGGATGGATTTTCAAGCAGTTGCTAGGCTGTACTGCGTTAGGGCTCCAAGGAAGGAAAATGCGAATTTTAGCCCCTACGACTGGTATCCAGGTGGGCTCCCAGGATGATTTCCCCGCAGGATCCAAGAACGTTCCAGACAGACCTGGGCTCACTAGCTCCCTCCTGCAGAGGAAACATGAGAGAACAGCTGTTTGGAGGTTGCTTTGACTTCCCCTGGGAGGGTAGGATCCCTCCCTGGGTGCAGGGCCTCAGGGGCCATTGCCGCTGAGAAATGCCCTCAAAGCCAGACCTTTCCAGCCTTGTATGACTCAGCACGGAGGAGACTGGAAAAGCTCTCTTCCTTGGAGGAAGGAAAGGCAGCCCCAGAGAGTGTGTTTTCACACCTGTATCTTGCAGCAAGTGTTTGGCGTCTCAGACGTCAGACCTCCAGGCCTGCTCCAACGGCCTCAGTTCCAGAGTCAGGGCCGTGTGTCTCCCTGCATTTTCTGAGCCTTGGGAACACATTCCTAGGTCAGAACAGTCCTGCCCATGGGGAAGGAGGCTGCGGGAGTGTGTCTGAGGGGGTCGGGTGCCATGCTGGGGTCCAATAGACCCGGTACCTCCAATAGACCCAGGACAACAGCGGTGGGGCTCCCCCTGGCTTCCGAAATGCCAAAGCGAGAAGCAAAGCTAGCTCTATCAGAAGGAAGAAAAGAGCAATCGGATGGATGTTCAGGCTGTTGCTGGCCGCACCACTTCAGGGTCCCCCCGAGAGGAACAGGCGCCCTGTGGCCCCTAGGTCCGATATGCAGGTTAACACACAGGGTGTGTCCCCATAGGAGCCAAGAATTTTCCTGACAGACCTAGGCTCACTAGAGCTCTCCTACAGGGCAAAAGGGGTAGAACAGACTGTGGATGTGACTCTGCCTTTCCCAGCGAGCATGGGCCCTCCCTACGGCCCCGGGCTCCAGGGAAAATTGTCCCTGAAAAATGACCTCCAAGAAGCGCTTTTCCAGCAGGCTGGGATGCAGAGTTCACAGGATGCGGGGAAAGTGATCGTCCTTCAGGGAAGAAGAGGCAGCCACCCAGTGTGTGTTTGCAAGCCTGTATTTGGAAGAAACTGGTTAGCTCCTTCAAGGGGAGACCTCCAGGTCTGCTCAGAGGACCGAAATTCCAGAGGCAGCACCATGCATCTCCCCTGTCCTTTCTGAGCCTTGGAAAGACATGCCTAGCTTATAGCGGTATTGCTCATGAAGAAGCAGGATGCAGGAATGTGTCAGACATGACTGGTGCCTTCCTGGGTTCAGCTCCGTGAGGGCCTTTCCACTCAAAGTAGGTCCCATGCCTCCTTGGGGAGGAAGTGGGGCCCGCTTGCCTCCAAATTGCCAAAGGCTGGAACAAAGCTAGTTCTATCAGAGGTAAGAAAAGAGCAATTGGATGGATGTGGAAGCTGTTGCTGGGCCGCACTGCTTCAGGCCCCCCACCCCTCCGCCCCCGAGAGAAACAGGCGCCCTGTGGCCCCTAGGTCCTGGATGCAGTTTCACACATAGAATGTGTCCCCATAGGAGCCAAGAATTTTCCTGACAGACCTAGGCTCACTAGAGCTCTCCTACAGAGCAAAGGGGGATGGGACAGATGTGTGGCTGTGGCTCTGCCTTTCCCTGGGAGTGTGGAGCCGCTCCCTATGGCCCCGGGCTCCAGGGGAAGTTGCCCCTGAATAATGACCTCCAAGAAGCGCTTTTCCAACTGGCTGAGACGTGGAGTTCTCAGGATGCAGGGAAGCTGTGGGGGAAGCAAAGGCAGTCACCTGTTATCATGACTTACTAGAATAGTAGGTACCTT
>NW_017191384.1:0-10805 GCF_001704415.2 Capra hircus
AGGGAGGCTTGTGTTGGGGTTCTGGTGGGTGGAGCTGGATTCTTCTCTCTGGAGTGCAGTAGAGTGACCAGTAATGGGTTATGAGACGTCAATGGTTTTGGAGTAACTTTGAGCTGCCTGCATATTGAAGCTCAGGGATGTATTCCTGTGTTGCTGGAGAATTTGTGTGGTATGTCTTGCTCTGGAACTTGTTGGCCCTTGGGGTGCTTGGTTTCAGTGTAGGTACGGAGGCATTTGAGGAGCTCCTATTGATTAATGTTTCCTGGATTCAGGAGTTCTGATGTTCTCAGGATTTGAACTTAAGCTTCCTGCTTCTGGTTTTCAGTTTTATTTTTACAGTAGCCTCAAGACTTCTCCATCTATACAGCACTGATGATAAAACATCTAGGTTAAAGATGAAAAGTTTCTCCACATTGAGGGACACCCAGAGAGTTCACTGTTTTGAAGACAATGATCTGCTTTTCTGGGTGCCTGATGTCCTCTGCCAGCATTCAGAAGTTGTTTTTGTGGAGTTTGCTCTGCGTTGAAATGTTCTTTTGATGAATTTGTGAGGGAGAAAGTGGTCTCCCCATCCTACTCCTCTGCCATCTTAGTGCCGCCCTCCATTTACTGTTTCTTAAAAAACATTTTCCAGCTTTTAAAGTTGTATCCAGAAAGACCCAGCAAGACAGTTTGTCCTGCTGTGAACTCCATTCTCCCTGGAAGTGGAAAATTTAGGTTTAATTCTCTACTTCATTATTTACTTAATGTGCAGCACTGATAGACATTATTTAACCTTTCTTTACCTACTTTTTTTTTTAACCTTTCCTCCTACTTTTCAACCTTATTAATTATCCTGCCACTGCTATAAGAAACCAGACCCAGCTGCTGCCCAGTGCAATGCTGCTGCTCCTGCTGCTAAGTTGCTACAGTCGTGTCCGACTGTTAGCTACCATGGACTTCAGCCTACCAGGCTTCTCTGTCTATGGGATTGTCCAGGCAAGAGTACTGAGTGGGTTGCCATTGCCTTCTGCATGAGTGCAAAGACTCCATATCAGAACCAGCAGGTTCTGCAGCCTCAGAGGAGAGTGCCTCCTACTGCTCAGATGAGGGTCCCACAGGACAGAAGACCCTTATTCTCCAGGTCAATGCCCCGTGTCCCATTTCTCTCTCCTCAGACAGCAGACAGCTCCGCCTCATGGACGGGGGTGGTCCCTGTGCCGGAGAGTGGGAGATCCTTAACCAGGGCTCCTGGGGCACCATCTGTGGTTACAACTGGAGCATAAACGATGCCCGCATGGTGTGCAGACAGCTGGGCTGTGGAGAAGCCCTCTATGCCCCACTGTCTCTTCTTCCTTTGGGTGGGATCAGGGCCCATTTGGCTGGGCAACCTGAAGTGCACAGGAAAGGAATCCCACGTGTGGAGGTGCCCTTCCTGGGGCTGGGGGAAGCACTACTGTGATCATAGCCTGGATGCAGGAGTTGTCTGCTCAGGTATGGTCAGTTCATGCCCACCAGCTGGGAGAATGGAAAGTTCCAAGAAAGCTGGTGTCTGATCAGAGGGACAATAAGGGATGGGTGGGCTAGAGAGGACTGAGACAACTACCCATTCTCCCGGAGTGCCCTGTAGCTGTGAGCTATGAGCTTCATATACTTTCCTCTTACAAGTCTCTGATATTCTGTTCTTCTCCAGTGGTCTTACCTGACACTAAAATAGCTTTATTTATTCTCCCAGTTAAAAAAATCCTCATATTATTTTTTCCATAATTCACTTTTTGTAAGAGTGAAACATTTGCTAACAGCCACATACACACTCCCTTTGCACAGGAAGTCTATGAGAGGCAGGGACAAAAAATGAGGATGTACTTTCCTGGGTGGAGTTTTCTATACAGACAGTTTGAGACATTATTTTGCACTAGGTTAGTATGAGTGGAGGCTACTCCTACTATAGGAGGATATCATTTACATGTATAGAGGATATCCCTACAGGGGTTATCATTTAACAGATCAGAGATTCTTATGGATTTGTGCCAGATTTCAAGTTTCCTTTGCAAATTTAGACATAAATGTTCATAGTTCTTTGATGGTAGAGAATTGTTGATGGAATGCTCTGAGTCATATATTCTTCCATTGTTACTAGAAAAGTCTCTCTCTCAAATTTTTCCTTTAAAATATCTGTATAAATGCAAACTTTGGAGGAACACTTAGCCATGAACTGACAAGTCAAAGGTGGAGGTAATAAAACTTGAATTTCTGTGTTTTATGTTAAGAGATTATATAGTTTATATTTGATGACTTCAATGATATAAGAGAATTGCCTTTGGGGGCTTATTCGGAGTAAGTGGACAAATACAGTGTTTGAAGAAGGTGGAAAAGGTTTTATAGTAGCTGGAGGAAGGAGAATGGCAAAGGGAGCTGATGAAGGCAAATGTGAGGTTCTATGAGCAGCACTGAGGGGCCAGGTGTGGTCTGAAGGATGCTACGTGTGCCTGAGGACACAGGATGTGTACACAGCAAGAGACCAGACAAAGATATGTCTTTACTATATTTAATATCTTTACTCACATCGGTCTTCTATTTAATAATTTTCTTGGAATTATCACACACTTATTCTTCCATGTAAGTGTTAAAATCAAGTAGAAAATAAAAAAAAGATATACCATATCTCAGAAGTCTCTATCTTGATATGTGTAAGACTTTATTGAGTATTCAGCATATATTTGAATATTTCACATGTATCAGGGTATATAAAACAGAATACAAGAAATACCTTTTTCTTGTTCTTTCTAAATTTTTAATCTCATAGAATTAATATAACAATATCAATAACCTCAGATATGCAGATGACACCACCCTAATGGCAGAGAATAAAGAGGAACAGAGGAGAGCCTCTTGATGAAAGTAGAAGAGAAGAGTGAAAAAGCTGGCTTGAAACTCCACATTCAAAAAACTAATATCGTGGCATCCAGTCCCATCACTTCATGGCAAAGAGATGAGGAAAAAATGGAAACAACAACAGACTTTATTTTCTTGGGCTCCAAAATCACTGCAGACTGTGACTGCAGCCATGAAATTAAAAGACACTTGCTTCTTGGAAGAAAAGCTATGAGAAACCTAGACAGCATGTTAAAAAACAGAGACATTACTTTGTGACAAATGTCTGTATAAGTCAAAGCTTTTTATTTTATTTTCCAGTAGTTATGTATGGACATGGGAGTTGGATCATAAAGAAGGCTGAGCGCTGAAGAATTGATGCTTTTGAACTGTGGTGCTGGAGAAAACTCTGGAGAGTCCCTTGGACAGCAAGGAGATCAAATCAGTCAATCCTAAAGGAAATCAACCCTGAATAACTCATTGGAAGGATGTATGCTGAAGCTGAAGCTCCAATAGTTTGGCCACATGATAAGAAGAAATGACTCATTGGAAAAGACCCTGAGGCTGGGAAAGATTGAAGACCAGAGAAGTAGGGGACAACAGAGGATGAGATGGTTGGATGGCATCACTAACTCAATGGACATGCGTTTGAGTAAACTCAGGGAGATAGTGAAGGACAGGGAAGCCTGGAGCGCTGCAGTCCATGGGGTCACAAAGAGTCGGACATGACTGAGTGACTGAGCAACAAATACAGCCAGTTAAATAAAAATGCTTTAATTAGAATGTGTAGCCTGTGACCAAACTCCTAGCCAGAGGAGGCTAGGGGTCCTGACCTGGGCCTCTCTGGGGAGATGAAAGTGGATAAATAACAAAAGGCAAGCAGAGCATCCTCTCCCTCACCATTCATTCTTTATATCAGTGGTCAAGCTAATCCTTCAATTCTTTAATTTCTGTGGTGTCTTTTCTGTTATCTCCAGCTCTCTCTAGTAGATTTTATTCTGTTACATCATTCTTTTTGAGACTTCAAAGTTCACGTACTTATGCAATCAGAGTCCTTTACCAGGACAAATTCCACCATTACATACATAACCATGAGCACACTCAGAAACCAGGCAAATTATTTTAAATATTGTTCTTTATGATTTGTAGGTTTTTTTTTTCCCATTGGATTACCTTTTCTCTGCCCAAATATGGTCCCTGAAGGATGAAATCATGATCATGAGTCTTTTCCTTGGTCTCTCTCTCATACTTCATCCACTCCCCGTTCAACATACCACTCATCCCACTCACTCCCACAGAAGCTCTTCCCTTTTGGAGTGTCCTTTCCATCTATTTGTAGCTCTTAAGATCATTTCTTCTTTACTGCATTGGGGGAATTGGGAAAGGGTAGCACTGTTACGTGGCAACTGGGAGAAGCACAGGGGATAAAAGCTGTTAAAATCTTGTCGAACAAGTATTTGGTTTCCAAATCTATGTTTCAACACTATTGAGGCTTTTGCAATTTCGAAATCTCTAAAATATATACGGCTTGTTTGCTCTCTGCTATCTTCCTCTCACTCTCCTTTTTCGTAGCTTGCTGGTTCTTATCTCAGAAATCCAGATAGGAAAGGAATATGCAGTTGGCATATAGATAGGGTTAGAATACATTAAGTTCTCATCACTCCTTCACATTTGCTAAGAATCTCATGTCTAGGATGAAGTAATCAACTAACTCAGTTGTCTTGCATATCCCACTGAGACTTCACTTTCTCTCAGGTATGTTCATGCTGCTAAGTAGCTTCAGTCATGTCCGACTCTGTGTGACCCCATAAATGGCAGCCCACTAGGCTCCCCCATCCCTGGGATTCTCCAGGCAAGAACACTAGAGTGGGCTGCCATTTCCTTCTCCATAAATCCTAGGTTTATAAAGAGATGGCTAGGATCATTCCCTCTCTCTCCTATGACTCTCTGAGCTTTTGTCATTTCCAAACTTATCTGTGAACAACTTTCACAATTAGGTTACCTAATTGTGACCTAATGCCTGCACTCAGATCCAGCCCTCATGATGTTGTCATCCCCAGTGACTTGAATATTGGCTCAGAGAAAACTGCCCAAAATTCTAGGCCCCAGAAATTTCAGGGATGACCTTCTAAACTTCTCTGGCTCTTAGGCCTCTAACCTCTTGAATCCCATGATCTTATTTCACTCTCAGTTAGTTCAGCTCTGCACTCAAGTTTGAATGTTTACCACTTGGCAGTTTCTTTGGGCCTTGAAGTTTCCAGGCCCCCAGATAAGAATTAATATTCCCTAACCAATATATATTCTTGGAACCCAGCCATTCCAAACTGACCCTGCAATCCTTCTGAATATCTCTTGAGAAACTTGCTCATGAAATGCAATTTGACAATGACAGTCAAATTCTCTCTTCTTATCCCCTCTTATTCCTCTGTTGGAAAGAAAAGCTTTCCCACCATTGACTGTGAGGTGTTGTTTCCAATTGTCAAGCCAGGTTCATGGAACACTCACTGGGTTTGTTGTTCTTTGTTTCTCTTAGGATTTGTGGCATCTGGCTGGAGGGGATGGACCCTGCTTAGGGCGAGTAGAAGTTTACTCTGGAGAAGCCTGGACCCCAGTGTCTGATGAAACTTCACCACTCCCCACTGCCCAGGTCATCTGTGGCAGAGCTGGGGTGTGGCAAGGCTGTGTCTGTCCTGGGACAAGTACCCTTCAGAGAGTCCAATGGCTGGGTAGGGCTGAAGAGTTCAGATGTGGGGGGAGGAGCCTAAGCTCTGGTGGTGCCTAAGAGTGCCCTGTCCAGGGGGCACTTGTCACCACAGTGGAGCTGTTCAGGTTGTCTGTTCAGGTGAGATGCACGTCAGGATTTAGCCTCCTTTACACTCAATTCAAGCTAAAAAAGAAATAATTTCTGAAATCCTGTCTATTTCTATCAGTGTAAACAGATGTCCGGCTCGTGACAAATGTCTCCTCTCAGTGTGAGGGGCAGGTGGAGATGAGCATTTTTGGATGATGGAGAGCGCTCTGTGCCTCTGGAGTCTGGCCAATGCCAATGTTGTCTGTCGTCAGCTTGGCTGTGGAGTCGCCATCTCCACCCCAAACGGAGCAGAAGCAAGTGATAAACTCTGGAAAACCCGATTTCACTGCTCTGGGACCGAGTCCTTCCTGTGGAAATGCCCCATGACTGCCCTGGGTGTTCCTGACTGTTCCCATGGCAATACGGCCTCTGCGATGTGCTCAGGTAAGAGAGGGGAGGGCTACTGTACCTAGGATGCTCCTGGAGTGAAATTTCCCCAGAGCAGAGAGTAAGGGAAAACAGACTTAAAAAGAAAGATATTCTGTAGTGAAATGTTTAATCTTGGTACTGAACTCGGGTTTCAGCTGCTCATTACTCAAGAATCCAACACTGAGAGACAAGTGCGGGGTAAAATTAGACAGCTTTATTGAGGAAACCAGCAGTTCTGGGGAGACAGAGGACTAATGTACCAAAGAACCAACTCCTCCTTGCTGATCAGGGGTGAGTGTTTGAAATGGGAGTTTCAGGAGTGCATAGGCAGAAGTCGGGGACAGTTTACCTGCAGAATAGCACAGCTAGCTCTGACAATCATCTTGAAATAAGTCTGATCAGTGTCACTTTTATTGTTTGAAATACAGTTAATCATCTGTTCTAGTGCTGATCTGTTCCCATTTCCTTGAGGCCGATCTTGGAATTGTGTAAGGTGAATATTATGAACTTCCCTGTTGGTGCAGATGGTAAAGAACTTGCCTGCAATGCAAGAGCCTTGGGTTTGATCCCTGGGTTGGAAGATCCCCTGGAGAAGGAAATGAGACCCCACTAGTGTGGTCATCATGTAATTTATTGCTACCACTTGTTTGGGATTTCAGTATCTGCAAAATAGCTCAAAAGATATGGCTCAGAATGTTATCTATACCCCATGAGAAGGAACTAAAGGTCCTTGACTTTGTTTAGGGCTAGACTATTATTATTTTGTCTTATTTGACTGTTTTTGCTTGTTTCTGATTTTTTCTTTCATTTCTCTGATCAAATTTATTCTTTAATTAGGTTTTTCTACAAACAGAGGCAGGTGGAGGACATGAGGATGGTCTGTCCTGAGAAGGCTTTGTAAGGTCCTGTTCCATAGCATTCTCATGGTTCACTGATTTTTTCAGGAGAAAGAAATGCTAAGAATGCTAAGAGAAAAGAACACCTAGATGAATACTATTTTTTAATGAAACAGTATTATTTAAGGATAATAATAGAGAAAAGTACAAACAATAAGTGTACACCTAGGTCATGTTCCCCAGCCCAGATCTACACAGAGAACATTCCAGCACCACAGAATCACTATTGCCTCCCAATAGCTGTGTCCTCCTCCTCTCCAGGGAAGACTGCTTACCTAAGACTTGTACTGCCATAGAATATTTCTCAGTTTTTGAACTTTATGTAAAACCATACAGTATGTTTTCTTTTGCGTTTATTTCTTTGACTCCAAACTGTGTTTGAGATTCACTCATGATTTTTTTTATGGCAAAATTTCATTCATTTTTATTATTATAGAGTATTCCTTTGAATGATCGCATGATCCTGTGTTTAACCATTCAACTAATGGCAGAGCTTTGAGTTTATTTCCAGTTCTTGACTATTACAAATACAATGGTGCAAATTACCATGATGATAACTTTTGGCAAAAGTTTTTATTATGTTTTTTGTGTGTTTAATTCTTGGTCTTACATTTTTATTTTCTTAATGGTATGCTGTACTTCAATGAGCCAAGTTACTCATCTTAGGTTTGACTTATTAACTTTTTTTCTGTCCATGTAGTGCTCTTTCAGTCAGTCAGTTCCATTCAATCACTCAGTCATGTCTGACTCTTTGCAACCCCATGGACTGCAGCATGCCAAGCTTTCCTGTCCTTCACCATCTCCTGGAGCTTGCTCAAGCGCATATCCATTGAGTCAATGAAACCATCCAGTCATCTGGTTCTCTGTTGTCCCCTTCTCCTCCTGCCTTCAATCTTTCTCAGCCTCAGGGTCTTTTCCAATGAGTCAGTTCTTCCATAATATTGGAGCTTCAGCTTCAGCATGAGTTCTTCTAATGAATATTCAGGACTGAGTTCCTTTAGGATTGACTGGTTGAACCTCCTTGCCATCCAAGGGACTGTCAGGAGTCTTCTCCATCACCACAGTTGAAAAGCATCAATTATTCAGCATTCAGCTTTCTTTATGGTCCAACTCTCACATCCATACATGATTACTGGAAAAATCATAGCTTTGACTAGATGGGCCTTTGTCAGTAATGTCTCTGCTTTTCAATATGTTGACTAGGTTGGTCATAGCTTTTCTTCCAAGCATCAAGCATCTTTTAATTTCATGGCTGTAGACATAATCTGCAGTGATTTTGGAGTCCAAGAAATAAAGTCTGTTCTTGTTTCCCCATATTTTTGCCATAAAGTGATGGGACCAGATGCCATGATATTAGTTCTTTGAATATTGAGTTTTAAGCCAACATTTTCACTCTCCTCTGTCACTTTCATCAAGAGGCTCTTTAATTTCTCCTCACTTTCTGCCATAAGGGTGGTGTCATCCGCATATCTGAGGTTATTGATATTTCCCAGCAATCTTGACTGCAGTTTCATCCAGCCCAGCATTTTGCATGATGTACTCTGCATATAAGTTAAATAAGCAGAGTGACAATATACAGCCTTGATGTACTTCTGTCTCAGTTTTGAACTAGTCCATTGATCCAGTCCCTAGAACTCCTTATAGTCTTCTAAATGAACTTTGTCTACTCCAAAGTAAAAAAATGTTCTCTGAGAGTATCTCACAGAAGTGTAATTATTTCTTTTTTTTTTTGCATGTAATTGTAAATTGCTTCTAGGATTGACATCTGTGTAGGATAAGGGTCAAGTGTTCTGTTTTCATATGGATATCCAGTTGACTCAAAATCTTTTTCTAAAAAGACTATTCACCACTGCAGTGCCACCTTTGTGATAAGTGAAAGGGCGCATATGTCTGAATACATTGTTTAGACTCTCTATTCTGTTCCACTGTATCCTTTGTCTCTCCTTGCACCTGTACCACATTTTTAATTATTGTAATTTTACAGTAAGTCTTGAACCTTCCCTGGTATCTCAGAGTAAAGATCTGCCTACAAGGCGGGAGACCTGGGTTTGATCCCTGGGTTGGGGCAGATCCCCTGGAGAAGGGCACAGGAACTCACTCCAGTATTCTTGCCTGGAGAATCCCTGTGGACAGAGGAGCCTGGCAGGCTATAGTCTATGGGGTCACAAAGAGTTGGACACGACTGAGTGACTAAGCACACATAGTAAGTCTGGGTAACTTTAATTTAAAGAAGTTATGTTATTGTTTTTTTGCCAACTGCTTTGGTCAGTCTTGGTTTTTTGGTATATATTTTTGAGCTGAAGCTCAATACTTTGGCCACCTTATGTGAAGAGCTGACTCACTAGGAAAGACCCCGATGATAGGAAAGACTGAAGGCAGGAGGAGAAGGGGATGACAGGGATGAGATGGTTGGATGGCATCACTGACTCAAAGGACATGAGTCTGAGCAAGCTCCAGGAGTTTGTGATGGACAGGGAAGCCTGGTGTGCTGCAGTCCTTGGGTCACAAAGAGTCAGACACGACTAAGTGACTGAACAGCAATGTAAATTTTGAATCAGCTTGTCATGTTTCAGACATGCAAAAGCACAAGGGAATTTGATTGAGGTTAGATTTAATCTGTATATAAATTTGAGAATGACTGACTTTGACAAGATTGAGTTTCCCAATTCACTGACAAAATATATCCCTTCATTCAGTTAGGTCTTGACTTTCTCTCAGATGTTTTGCACATCTTTAACTCGGTTTTTCTCCTAGGCATTTTATGGTTTTTCATGTTACTAGTATTTTCTTTAGTGAAGGTTTTCTAGGAATGAGTTCTCTCTGAACTTTACCTGGATTCCCTGAATGTTGCATTAGTATTTTCCTTTAATCCTTCTTTCTTTCTTCTCTTTCTTGCTCTAGCTTTCCCTTTCTCTCCTTATTTGCTCCCCTCCTGCCTCTTTTTCCTTGAGTATGTAAAATCTTTCAGGATTAGGTCGCAGTCATGATGTGCCTTTATCCTTCCCTCCCAACAACAACAAAAATACTCCTGGGAATTTCCTTACATAACCACAGTCCAGTCAAACCTTTAGAGATGTCAGTCCCAGATGACATCTAAATGCAACCACATGAGAAACACCAAAGATAGAACTGCCAAGGTGAGTCTTTCCCAACTTACTCACCAGGAAATCATGAGCAAATTTTAAAAATATATTCCTTCATCTACTAAGTTTTGGGGAAAATTTTGTTATATAGGATTATTAACCGGGCACTTACCATAGGATCAGCATTTCTAAATAGAGGAATATTTATCCTCTGATTTTTCCATTTTGCTGTTTCTACTTTATGATCTAATGTGCTGATACACTCATTCTCTAGTTATTAATTTCAGCTGTTAACTTTTCAGCTGTAGAATTTTCACTTGTTTTTGTTATCATTTCTCTGCCAAGATACACATCGTGTCAATTAATTTTTTGTGCACTTTAATCATGGCTATTTAAATTCTCTGTCAGACTATAAAACTCTTAGAAGAAAACAGGAAGAACATTCTTTGACATAAGTTGCAACAGGATTTTTTGATCAAATTCCTAAAGAAATAAAAACAAACAAAACAAAAGGATCTAATTAAACTTAAAAGCTTTTATATATCAAAGGAAACCATAAACAGAACAAAAAGACAACTCTCAGAATGGGAGACAATATTTGCAAATGAAGTAATTAACAAGGGATTAATCTTCAAAATACACAAACAACACGATAGCAACAAACCAAAACATCCAATGAAAAAATGGGAAAAAGACCTAAATAGACTTTTTTTTTTCCCAGACATACAAATGGCTAACAAATACAACATCGCG